>NW_026262531.1:0-33043 GCF_009764475.1 Pristis pectinata
GAATGGCGGAAAGATCACTGCCCACGGGATTTCCCCGAAATCACTTCCTGATCATCAATAGGTCAACAGTGCGCGCACTGATGCATGGCCAACTCCAGACAACGAACTCTTGTCATTTTCAATGTCGCTGTCTTGTGATATCTCAGAAACGTTTCAAGCAGGAAATTTTCTTGAGACCAATGGACCACAATAGACTCTCCACATCAGATGCGTTCGTCAACTCCCAAACTGTGCTCAAACTCGCAACGTCGACTGTTCATTTCCCTCTCCAGACTCTGCCTGAGCCACTGAGTTCCTCCAGCATTTTATGTGCGTTGCTCCAGCATCTGTAGTCTCACTTGGGTCTCTGCCTGTCTGTCTGTCTGTCTCTCCCTCTCTCTCTCTCTCTCTGTCCGTTAAAAACTTCATTTCTAACGCATTTTTAACGTTAATTTCCATGAAGCGACCAGAGAACGTGCTCAAATAATTTTTTGAGCATTGAACTGTTCTATTGTGTTGCAAAATTGGATGCCGTTCCACTGCCCTTGGAAAAAGCGATGATCTTCCTACAGCTGTCACATGAATTTCCAGGCCTTTCTCGGTGTCGTCCTTCTACTGAAGCAATGTCTGCACGATTGTAAAGCAAGCAAATTCAAGGTTCCGGCCTTCTCTCACACCCAGGCTTGCCCTACACTTTCGCACATGGACTGTCGCTTCCAAATTAAGAGTCTTGCTCAACGTCATTCACATCTCATCCACGTGACCACCTAAGGAATCAACCCTTACTTTTCACGAGGCCTTTGCATTAATATATAACGCTGCGCAGGTCGTGATGCAGCCAAGTTAATTTTATAATGAGATACAGTCCGTGCCTGGTGTGGCGGGGATCTGTGGACGGAGATCCTGGGGATTTCGTAGTGTCCAGGATGGTAACTGAGAATTCTAGTCTTATCGACAGTAAACACATTTAAACAAAACTCAGATTCCCGCAGTGTTTCATCCTTACCTCCCAGCTCTGGAGACAAAATAAACAGAGCTGAACGCAGCCAATGTCCTGCCATTTCACTGGATGTGTGACATTTCAGTAAATATCTCGAATCACTTTCTCGGTTAAGAAGTGCGAGTAAAACATTTGAGTCAAATTTTCCCTTTTCCGAAGACAGAAAACGAGGATTGATTTTTGGATTTACGTTGGCGTCGTAAACAGCACAGACATTGGTGACATTGGCCATCAGCATTACCAGGTGATCTCAGGTGCTTGGTTCATGTCGCGGAGACTTGGCTTCGAATCCCACTCCACTGACTCATCCTTCATATCCATTTCCTGTTTTATTGTAGACAGCGTTGGCTTGCACCATCAGTCCTTCGAACACTGATCACACCTCGTCCTCCTGAGCTATCACTCCCGCTCGATTTAAAACAGAAGGTGCGCTTCATGAAATTGTATCACGCCGCTCCCACGTCGTGCCAATTTACTAGCCCCAACTGCTCCAGATATTGCCCACAGGAGCAGTCGGAGATCCCGTGACGGTGACTTCCGCCTCGACTTTGCCGGGATCCCCCGTGATAGACATTTACCGGAACAAGGCTGCGTCATTTTTCTGGCACCTAAGTATTGACTTCTGCTTCCCTGCTTCCTGACTAATGGACCGTTCTCGGAAATGAACGTCGCCACAATGATTGCACTTTCATATTCGATTCTCCATGGGATCAGTGTGTCCGAGGAGCAGACGCTCTCCTGTGGACCGTGAGTGGTAGAAGCTGTGGGACTCAGAGTAAATGGAAGAGGAGCCCATGTCAGTGATCTCTGTAAGTGGTGAATGGTTTTTGAACCGACCATGAACCCATGAACTCAACCTCATTATTCCTCTGTGGTACTGTTGATTTACTTTTTCTAACTTATCGGAATTGATATGTCTTTTTGTCTCGCTCTGTACCGCTACCGCAAAACAGCAAATTTCACGACATATATCAGTGCTAATCAAACTGATTATGATACTGACCCATTCAGAGATGTCCTGAGGTAAAATACGGGCTGTGCTGCGCTGGGAATGTTTGCTGCAACAGTGACTGGGAGAAACATTAATCAACCCGCACTTTACCACACGTGAGAACGCAGGGAATATATTGACCTAGCAGATTTTCTCTTTTCAGACCCACACTGTTCCCGTCGTGGATTGGGTGAATGAAAAATGCACAAGTTTAACTCTGCATTTCAGATGCAGAGCAAATTCGTTCGATACCTGACGGTCGGCAGGAGAATGTGATAACACTGCATTGCAGTTTACTTCCACTCTTCCCCTGTGGAATTTGATGAGCCTGTGCACGAAGATGTTGCTTAAAATAAGTACAAAATAAATATACCAGTAGACAAGATCTCCGCCAGTCACGGAACAATGGCCAAGGCATTATTTCAGGACCACTTGGCTGCACTAACTTCACACTTGTGATTCGTTTAATGTCCAATGCAATTCCATCACTGTCGACTTTACGTTTTGCGAGTGAGTCTCATCAGCTTTCAGGCTCAGAATTCCAATGATACTCTTCCTGTGGTTGAAGAGAATTCTTCTCGTCTCCTCTCCCCTTATCCTCAGACAGTGACGCCATAATCTAGACGTTCCAACTTCACCAGACAAGCGTTTTTAACGTCAAAACACTCCACTCTGTCCCCATTATGAGAGACAGAACTGTCCAGCAGCATTGACCTCTTTAAACCCGGAATGTATGGGTCCTGATGGTATATGAAGTGATGGTGCAGAAACAGTTTAACTGGAAAAAAAATCAATTGACCACCCGAGTTAACATTGTTTCTGTTCCATGGAGCCGGATAACACGTAAATTCCATTCTTCCCACCGTGACCGTACCGCCCATCAAATCCCGATCTATATCAAATTCATTTCAAACTTTTGTCACCCAGCCATTGCAATCTCACCTCAAGCTAATAAATCCCACTCAAAACCAGTGGGTCCCACTTCTTCCACGTCCATTGAAGAGCTGTCTCCTCTCACATCGACTGCCAATTCCAAGACCTGGTCAACAGTACCGAATGGCCAATGTGGCCTTCAGTGTGTCCTTGAGATCTGTGTTATGGGGAACAGGGACTGCTGGTTCACATTCATACAATCTGCTGCAGGATCCAGGTCACTAGACCCCGACGCTGCTGTATGATCGCCCCGGAAAACTTTATAATGACCCGCTCTTCCGTGAGATTCAGCTGCTAGAGATCTGGAACTAGGTGAACATTGTTTGGACCAGGGGATAGGGTAAACTTTCATTCTGTTCTGCAACAAGCACGTTCCAATTTGTCCCCAGGACCACGCAGAAATCCCTAACAGTTTAATAGCAATAATGTGGATCGTCGGGAATCTCAACCAACTTCTCCTCCCTTACTGAGTCTCGGACAAAAGGGAGAGGTGTTAGAAATCAACTGACGACTCACATGGAAATAATTATTCGTCCTTCTCTGATATTCCATCACAAACTGCCTGCATTTCCGTCATAAAGTATCCGCCCTCCTGCCCATTCAGTATCTGGACTGCATTAAAGAACAATCCATGTTCTTGACACATCCATTTGCAGGTAGGGCATCAATTAGCGACAGAGAACGCAAGTTGTACGCCATTGAAGGGCGTCTCCAAGCGCACTGGCTGCTGAACACGTAGCGCAAGAGAGTCTCCACTTAAAAAAAATATATAGCTGGTCACCTGTATGTACGGGGGACGTGTTGCAGGAAGAACCACCTTCAGAGCGACATTTAATTCTCGCAGCTGGAAACGTCCGTGTTGACAGACACGTCCCTGGCACTTTCCCATTGAACTGCGGTTCTAATAGCCAAGACCGAGATATTTGTCGTTGGAAACAACACCCATCGGTCCGTTATACTCGCGGCTGTCAACCACTGTCCACAGACAAAGAATGAATTCACGACGAGAAACGTAATTCCCGAAGTTCCAAAATAAATGATCCCAGCGCTGCTGCTGGAGGCGAGGTCGCCGGCAATAAAAAGAAGGGGAATTGAACATGTGACATTGATCAGTATCAGTGATTTATTGCTCGGAAGGGATCCGCACATGGTTTGCATTCCCCTTCTGTCCAAAATTTCTAAATGTTTCTTTTTGCACCGTAACGCCAATTCCTCAACGGTCTGACGATGGATTAGAACGTAACGTCGGATGTTCAATTCATCCAAAGCTTTTGAATGCATTTGTCTGTAAAGTAAAATTTTACCTCCATAAACTGGTCCGCTTGCATTTATCTGAGACGAATTATTTGATCTTTTTCACTCACTTAAAATATAGAAATATGTAATATTTACCCGGATGATGATGAAAGATGATTCTAAAGGAGACCAAAACATTGCTGGACTCAGGTGAAGTGGGAACTGAAATCCTGTTGGGACCTAATGCTCGGAAGTACTACATTATTTCTTCCTTGACATACTGATTGTTCTAAGCAGTTATTTGACCACATTATTCAGCTCCTGACTGAACTGAGACTGAGTCCACGCAAGTGTTTGTTCATCAGCTCAGAATGAGGAGCATGTCGCGGCTTCAGTCTGCGATCAACAACAGGTCGTGGAAACCAGTTGAATAACAACGCCTTTTCATTAGGATTGACATGAAAAATACAAAACACGTCATATAAAGCAGCACGAAGTTGCCGGATATTGCAAAGAGTAAGATAATGGCCTTCCTTTGGCTTTCAATCTCGGCATCATTGTGATCCACATCATTCTGACTGCCTCTCATCCTCCTGCGGACTCTACTAGCCGCTAACATGTGACCGACTGTCAGATCGTTGAACAGTGATATCAAGAACATTGGGAGCTGAGGAAACAGCGGTGAATCCAGCGGAATGCCACCCATGCCCCATGGTACCTTATGTTCACCAAATAAAGGGTTAATGCAAAGTACCAGAGGATGTTTTACAACAAAACAGCGTGATCACTATCCTTATAACTCTGGTTACAGTTTTCTCGGTGCAATATTTTGTCTTCAACTTGTGGCAACGAATCATCACATGTCAATCAAATATGAACGAGAGCGCCAGCCACACCGAAATGTCTGTGGCTGCACGTATCAGAACCTTATGGAAAAGAAAGTCAAACTTGAAGAAGAAACAGGAAAGTTGTTGGGAAATACGGGTCATAAAAACGGAACAGTATCACCTCAGTGCCAATTCATTTGGAGGACCATTAAAATCATCAGACGTTCAGTGGGAAAAGTGAAGCCACTGGAGTCGTCTGAGAGGTGAATGCAGATTTGAATCGTGAGCAGCAGTGGAGGGGGACGGGAGGAGAGGGGCTGAAGTGTTACGGGTTTCATATCATGTTTTCAGTGCGGGGCAGGTGAAACAGACTCACAGAGAAATGAGTGGTCACACCATTGGGACGGAAAGCAAAACGGTACGCACCGAGACTGAAATGCTGAATGGCGAAGAATGAAGGCTTTCTGGGTGAAAATATAACAGGCAGATGAACGCCCAACTCGATGATGTCCGAAACCGCACAAAGGTTCCTGCAAACGGATGGATGACATGCTGTGTTCATACGGTCAGCACGAGTTGATACCAAAAAGAACAAACGGATTAGCTGATGACAAATCGTGATGATTGTCCTGATGATTAGTATTACCGTAATGCGGCGTGAAAGAGCCGCGGGTACCTCACCTCATCCATTTGAACCAAAATATTTGACGAAGTTGCATTTACACAGTTACTTCGCAGCACTGAACCCAGTGTACTGAATACGGAAGCGGAGACATCGATCGGAAGGTGGCTTAAGGAGATGACACGGAGTGCTGGAGGGCAAGACCAGCTGCCCGCTCCTTTTTCCAATATCCTCTGTTATTTTTCGAACGAGAGCCTGTAAAATTGGAAACAAACACGCATGGAGGTTGGTGGAGAACGGAACTTCTGGTCACCCCGTGGATGCTGACAATCGGACGAAGTGTGAGAGCGGCAGAAATAGCAGAGCAGGGGCGGTAAATGGAGGAAGAGGAATCGAGCAGAGAAATCAGAGACCTAATTACATATACCTCAGGGGGTAGGAACTGAGGCAACTGGGGGCAGACGTTCACAGGCTGTTGACAGGGTCTGGACATAATCAAAGCGGGGTTATCAAAGCATAAGTGATTCATGGATTTCTAAACAGACGTACAGGGATGAAGAAAGGTAAACTTTTCTGATCAGTGTAGTCCTAATAGATTCTAATTCATACATACACTGTGCCGCAGGTTGCGATGAGTTCGCACAGAAACTTTTTTCCCACAGTGCTCTCGCCACCCCACCCACACCAATCCTGCACTAATTCCATGTTGTTCTCCGCTCGATAAAGATTCACTCTGGACAATCGCTGACCCAACGACTTCGGGGTAATAATAACATTACAAAAAGTTGTGAGAGAAATAATTGCATTTCCAGAGCTCGACTTGTTGCCAAATTAGAAACGGCAGAGATTGCAAGAGTGAACGAAAGGCAGCGGAAGTGCAAGGATTGAAATGTCTTCACAGAGAGAGTGGGGATCTGGCTGTAGCAGAAAGTCGGTAGATATTTAATCAGTTTGGGAAGGTGAGGTAAGGGAGAGGAGTTGGAGATTCATTGGGTAAAACGGGTGAAGATAATTGGGGGAGCTCACAGATCTGTCAAAATAACGGATATTTTAAAATACATTCACATGGAGCACTGTTTGTCCAGGGCGAATGAACTCCTTCAGGGCGATGTCCAGCATCAGACTTCAAGGTTCTAATCATGAAATGAAAATATTTCCCTGAATTCCCTCGAGTAATCCCGGTATTTCTCCGACGTCGGTGGGAGAACATGGTGGAAGGATGTCACGGCAGGGGCGGGGCGGGGAGGTGACATTGATCTGTGAAACAATGTCAGGGCAGTTTCAGGGAGAGGCTCTGCCATGTTCTCTCGCACTCTCTGGGCAATTGATACCTTCAGAAGCAGTACTCTCTCAATAACCTGGTGTATAACCCATCAGGCCCTGGGGACTTATCAACATTAATGTTCTTTAAGAGACACAACAATATCTCTTTCATCATCTCCAAACGCCCCATCATATTTGCACGTTCCACAGTGATCTCACCATCCGTTGTAAATACCGACGTAATGTACTCATTTTGGACCTCGCCCACATCCTCCGCTGCCAACAACATCATCCCTTCTTTATCTTCGCGTTATCCTCTTGTTCTTGATCGATGTATAGAATCCGGATTCCCCTTAGTACAACTTGCGAAGACCTTTTCATGGCTCCTCATGGGTCTCCTCATTCTCCTCTTGAGTTCTTTTCTCTCTCCTCCACAACCTTCAACTGCTCCGTTTAATGTTGGATTCCCAAGCCTGACATCGGCTTCATTTCTTTTCTTCTTGATTAAATTCACCAACTCTTGCGACATCCAAGTTTCCCTCAGCTGATTGCCTGTGTGAATCACTTTCCAAGATATTACTTATTCACTTTGCAAGGCCTGCATCCGTTGTCCACAAGTGACTGCGAAGGAGAAGATGCTGGCGAGCCGTCTTCAAGAACCGCTGCAATAATTCTGGTGATGGTGCCCCCACGTGATGTCATAGAGGGACTTCCAGGACACAGTTCTGAAGAAACCGACAGAGGATATAAGAGTGATGTGTGTTGTCCTGGTGACAATTGTGTTCACTGGTTTCTCGTGCTGTCAAACTGTGGCCTAATGGAGAAGGCGTCTGATTCCGGTAACGAACACCAGAACAATCAGAATAGTGCAGGTTCGAGTCCTGCCACGGTCGTTCGTAGCTCAACAGATATAAGTTTGCTATGTGCTTCGTTTTTAATGAGTGGAGCTGTTATCTCACAGGCCCAGAGACGCGGGTTCAATGCTTGCATCTGGTTCTTTCTGTGTGGAATGTCGGGAGATACATGTCAGCGCATGTCAATTGGAGAAAGGGGTGTTCTGTGATCCGGCGCTGATCAGATGGATCGAATAGCCTCCATTTATGTCTCATGGAAACATATACTTACTGAATGTTTCCCAGATGTTCGGCTTACAAATTGGAGGGGGATTTCCATGTGCTGCTTTTCCCAAACGCCTGCTGTCCTTTTCCCTCTGATCAGTGGAGTGTCCCCATCGTGCTCTCAACTTGAGAATGGTAGATGTACGGAACCCGGTGAGGTCAACACTGAGGGAGATGAATGAACTGTTTTCTGGTTGTCGGTACATTTCTGAAACAAATATCCATTGTGTTCTCCATTTTTTCCTCGGGCTCTCAGCTTACCTTGTGCATTGCTTTGTAACCGATTGCATGAAAAAAAAACACTGTAAAAAAGTCATTCCCACTAATAACACAAATGACTACATTTCTGATTTTCTGCGAGCGGTTTGTGCCGGCAGCCTTTGGCGACAGCTCAGGACTTGAACATCTTCCCCGTAACGTCAGCATATTGTTAGACCAGCTGTTTCCGCAAGAGTTTGGATGATTTAAGAACTGTCAATGTGTGTTTCCCTTTGCGATGAGCGTGCACTTCACCAATGATTTGTTTCTGAATGACAAATGTGCGTGTTCTGGTCCACACTAATGCATTTCACACAGAGATTCTGCTTAGTTCGATCACGCAACGCCGTTGGAAGTTTCACGTTGTAAAATGGAGTCGACTTCTTCGTGATCTTGTATGACTTAGTCTGTGAATTCCCGATGGAAGAAACGGGTGCCGTTTGATGGAGAGTATTTCGGATTCACAAATGTCATGGCCGCCATTAGATGCAAGAACATCTTGGAAATGTGTGGTACAGGAGGCGGACAATCAGCAGTATGGTCGGGCAAAGCAGAAACTTGGGGACATCGTCAAATTGTGGCTTAGGGACACTGAATGCACGACATTACCTCGAATTCAAAGGAGAGGTTCTTGGATTTAGTTTCCTGTGGCAGGGACTGATTTCACATTGAGGCAGATCCAAGTCAGGATTACGTGGCACTGAGTCAAGATGATGTTTGCTTGTTCTTTTTTTTTAAAGTAATGCCATAAATTCCTCCCACCTCGGGATACTTTGGGATCTCTGACGTTCCATCATTCTTTCGCCAGCAGGTGTATTTTCTCTCTTTAGAACCAGCGATGATCTTATGTTATGACGGAAAACTAGCGATCCTATTTTCCACAGGTACCATCTGAAAATGTGTATAAGGTATAAGGTTAGGAGAGTAAAAGATTGTGAGCCCTGAGACGTTAATTAAAGGGTACATCACTTTGTCTGTAATAGACCGCTTGAAAGAGCTGTGCTTCGCTTTGCAGTGCCTTGCTTCAGAGATTTTGTTTGCTTCAGCTAGTTTTCGTCAGCCTTGAGGTATGATAATACCAGAACAATCAGATTCTGTCTCAGCAAGTCTGCGCAATTGACTCTTGCTCCACTGAACTGACCCTGAGCCCACCATGAGAAAACTTATGTATACAAAGATAACTGCTGGAACAAGATGGTCTGAAAAGATTAAGGAACTATAGCTTTAGTCGAAATAGTAACATTTTAAGTAAATTCCTTTGTCTGTATCCAATGACGATGGAGAAAATGTGCCCTGCTGCCTGACTAATGCATGATCATTCCTTGTATGGTAATTATTTTCACCTCTGAAAAAGTATTAGAATGTATGTAGATCAATGTATCTCAGAGACCACCCGGTCTGGGACGAAGGTGCCTGGCTTGGTGATCTCTCCTCGGATCAAATAAAGAAAGAGATTGAACGAGAACAGTGGTCTTTTGAGTCTTCTCTCCGACCGAGTTCGACACATCCACCAGTGACCGGGGTTGTTCTTTGTTCTTCGAGATAAGTAAATATACAGGATTTTTATTGCACTTGCGTTATTTTGATAGATCCAACTATTGACGTTGAAACGCTTTTTTTTCTTGACAGGAACTTATCTCGACTTAACAGCACAAAATCAGAAAATGGCTCCAGCAAGGAAGAATCCATTGTGCCCGCATATATAGGCTCAGTGTGAGACTAACCCAGCGAAACCTAATCCATTGCCTGCAGCACATCGCTCCAGAATGTACATTCATTTTATCTTTCTTTCTAGAGCATTATACTCCGACTAAAACATCTTCGTTTATTTCAGAGCACTGAGAAACGACATTCCACGAATTTTGTGCACCTGTATTTTCGTGTAAAAAATAAGCAAATGATTCTACTCTGCATGCAATAACCTAATCACTACGGAACGTCATTGGTAATGGATCCCAGGTTTGTGTTAAAATATAACGACGGCTCGAATATATTGAGATGACAGTCATACTATTTCAGGGCGGCAATTTTAAAATATTGAGGGATTCATCCCCTCCCCCCCCCCACCATATTTAATCAGCTAGAATCCCAGAAAGAACCCTGCATTGTTTGATTCGGCCTTTCACCCAGCAGGTTTGGCTGGCTGTTCCTCTGGCTTCTTGATTTGCACATTGTTTGTGGTAATTCGCTGCTGTTGGGCCTGGTTATGGAGGCACAACGAATTCTTCCGTTTTTATTCTCTCTGTGAAAAGGTGTTTGTTCGTATTCACTTCTGCTTATTTTCGTCATTCCTCCCCGTAAACACAGACAAAACACCCTGTTTCCCAACTCAGTCAACTTATCCAGATCTGCTGAAATCCCCCGTGAATCCACCTCAAATTTCACAGTCCCACCCAGTGTTGCGGTGTCTGCAAAATATTCAAGTATTACATTCTGTTTCCTCCTTCGACTATCTATTTCTCCGGCCTCTGTACGTAAACCCACTTGTACCCGCACACAATTTCCTCTCCCTCAAACTATTTTATTCAAACCTTATCAGTACATTACTCCCAACATATGAGGAACGTTTGACGGCCCTTGGGCTGTACTCATGAAGTTCAGAAGAATGAAGGGGACCCCAAAGAAACATTTCGAATGTTAAAAGTCCTCGACAGAGTAGAAGTGGCAAAATTGTTTCTCATGGTAAGGGAGTCTAGTACAAGTGGGCACGACTTCAGGATTGAACCGCGCCCATTCAGAACAGAGATGCGGAGAAATTTCGTCAACCAGAGAGTGGTGAATCTGTTCAATTTGTTACCACGAGCGGCTGTGGAGACAAAGTCATTGGGCGCATTTAAGTCAGAGATCGATAGGTATCTGAGTAGCCAGGGCATCAAAGGTTATGATGAGAAGACTGAGTCACTGCGTACATACAAGTGTCTCAGACATTCTTTGACGCAAAACATGCAATTGTTTTCCTGAAATGGTATCCCAAATGCAAAGTGATGTGCCCGTGAAGGACAACAAGGAACATGTCTTTAGTCCATCTGCGGACAGCTGAAGCAGTGTAGTCTTCATATGGGACTGACCAAATCAATCATCTGCTCGTCCATTGAATCCGGATCCTCCTTACCCCGTCGGAACCATTTCAGAAAAGAACTGCATGTTTTGCGTCAAAGGAAGTCTGGGACCGTCGTTAAAATAACGTTGATCTGTTTTCTTTCTCAACAGCAATTCATTGTTCGCGGGAAAGTCACTGACCAGAGAGGTTCCCTCCTGATTCATCTCCATGGATGTTGCTTGACCTGCTGAATATCTGTAGATGTCAATGTCGTCCCGAAAGCCATGCTCTTTGTCATAAAATCTATAACACGTCAGTCGAGCAGCGGAAGGCACTCTGTTTATCAAGGAAATCTGCTGATTTTCAGCTGATGTCTTCGGTGCGAAAATTCACTTTAACCATAAGCCTGCTGCAAGCGGGGTTCGCACCAGCGCGAGGAAACCCCAGTGGACTTTAAATCCAAAGCCTTCACCACTTCGGCAGCGCAGCTTATGCAGAAAACTCCAATTGATATCACATATCCAGGTGGAAATGAAATATACAACGCAGGCAGAGGAAAATATGAAGAATTTTACTTTGGATTCAGGGAAGTTTAACCATAAAATATTTTCAAAGTGCAGCTTGAGACATTTGGAAGAAAGCAGGAGATAAAAGAACAAGAAGGTACCTAAACTATCAGGAAGTCTTAAAATATAATTGAATACTTGCCTTTCCAGAAATGGGTCAGTAATTCGGCGAAAGTAGCGCTAATCGAGCAGTGTGAACTGTTGACTACCGCACAGCAGGGCCGATATGTTGGTTGATAAAAGGGTCCTGAACGGAGTTTTGAGGCGATGACAATTTAAACCATGGTGTACTTCAAGGAAGTGCACTTTTTATTTTCATTTAAAGTCCGAGGGCCTTCCGTTAAAGTGTTGACAGAAATAATACCCTTCACCGCGTTGAAGACGGATAAATTTTCCTCTGCGGGAAACCACTATATTTGGACCCTACAAATTCAGTGGTAAAACCAGGTAGGACGACGTTTTAGGCCCCAGATACAGACTTGTGAGAGATGTTCGCACATTTCTATCCAGTCATGTGACGGTGATAAAATAAAAGAGCTGTGACCAAAAAGGCAAATATTGGACTTGACGTCACCGATGTTGACACCTTTCGCGTGTTTGGATATTCAGTCTCTTGTCGGAACACCGAAGCAGCGATTATTTGAAGAACTGCAAATCCATGGGATGTTCTGATATCCCCGAAGTTGTCATCGCGATGACACAGGTGACTGAATGTCTCGCACTGCAGCCACGGTGCGCCGGGGCTGGAGAGAGTGGATCTTTCGGCTGGTTGATGGGGAGTAGCTGAAGTTGCAGTTTTTTCCTCCACATTTTTGAATGAAAGAAGAAGGGAAGTGTTGGGTGGAAGAAGGGGATATCGCTGAACGGAAGAGATGAAGAGACTCACTGTGGAAGTTAAGTTGCAGATGATGCTTCTTCGTCCGTGTAAAGATTAGCTAATGAGAGTTTGTGTGCACAAGAAGTTCCTCACCACAGGGAGCTGGAAACCATGGCACGATTGGCCAAGCTTATCATCGAAGAGTGGAAGATCCAAATCAACAAAATTCGCTGAGTCAGACTTTAAGTCTGAGCTCCCAGGTGTGTACTACTGTGGGAAGAACAGGTGTTACTGACCACATACAGGCCCATCGGTCGGTGATTGAATGTTCGACATGTATCAGCCCAGGAAGAGAAAAAATACAGAGACCGACTCAAGAGAGTCTCGGGTTTCCAGCTCAACCTTATTTTGAGGTTTGCATTCACGACTACCCCCAAACTCGTTGTCTTTGAAGTGACCAGCAGTGGCCCACCTTGCCATCCAATTCGTCAAACCAAGAGAAGCTTCTGCAAAGCCACATCCGGGTTACAACAAATCCCTGTCAGCAACCCACCAAGTGGTAAGTGATAATGCCGTCTGGGGGGGGGGGGGGGGGGTTGGGGGGTCAGCGGTAACTCCGTCTGGAGGTCAGCAATAACTCCGCTTCGTGGTCAGCAATACCTCCGCCGAGTTGTCAGCCATAGCGTCGTCTGGTGGTCAGTGATAACCCCTTCTGATGGTCATCTATAACCCCGCATTGTGTTCAGGGATAACTCCACCTGGTGGTCAACAGTGCTTTACCTCGCAGCCAGCGATGCCATTGAAGTCCAACTCTGAATGTTCCATCCAAGGAACAAAACGGCAGGGACACCTCCCGAGGTAGGAGAACAACATTCGTGAATAGGAGAGAATTCTGAACTGCAGAAGGCCAGCGAAGACATAATAGATGGTTTTATGGTCTGGATACAGATAGGTGGCGCCTGAGATAGCAATTGCGTGATCAACAATGTGGGAATGTGTTGATAGGACTCTGGTAGGCGGCACATGGAGAACTGCATTCAGTTTTGGTCGCCTCAGGATGTCGAAGCTTTGGGGAGGGTTCAGACGAGGTTTACCAGGCCGATGCCTGGATTAGAGAGCATGTGCTGTGCGGAAAGGTGGGATGAACTTGGGTTGTATTCACTGGAGCGGCCGAGGCCTACGGGAGATCTTACAGCGGTTTATAAGGTTATGAGAGACACAGATAGAGAAGGCAACGGGTATCTACTTCCAGGCTTGAAGTGTCTAATGCCTGAGGGCATGCATTTAAAGTGACAAGCGGTTAAGTTCAAAGTATATTTGCGGGACAAGTTTTTTACACAGAGAGTGGTGATGTTGTGGTTCACCGAGATTTGACAATAACCAGGAGACACAGAAGATTCTCCAAGAAGTTAAACTTTTATTTGCAAACAAAAGCTGTGACAGTCAGACAGCCAGTTATCAATCACCCTCTGATCACTGCTCTCTCTGACTGCCCCCGATCAAACCTCGCGGGCCTTTTTTACAAGTTTTTTATAGCTCAATTACATTATCACTATCCATCATGTTCTCTCTTATATTCACAGTTTCGTCCTTCAACCTGTCTTCTGTCACAGGTATTTCCTGACTCAATCACAGGGTGCCTCAATTACTTATGGGAATTGGGAGTACTGGTACTAGGCTACAGAACTATTAGTTATAAAACAATACTAGGCTTATTAACTACAAGGCTATCAGTTATAAAACATCAAAATGTGCCACCATTACTTATGAGTTCTGAGACACGCTGAAACCAAGCTCCTCAATTATGAAAACTATCAGCTACAGAACTGCTACAAATTCATTAATCGCACGAGCCATAACAACCATTAGCTACACAATAGATCAAAAGTGTCTCCCTCGGAATGGGCTAACTATTTGTTCTCTGAGCTATGTTTCCCGCACTAAGATTTTCCCGCACTGGGGCTGGAGAACAAAGAGACCCAGCGTCCATCTTAAGGAGACTAGCGACCATCTTATACATAGAGTAGACTATGAATAAAAAAGTTTCCATATCTTCTATTTCCCCCCTTTGAGACCCAACGGTCTCACATAGAGAGGGAATTCAAAGGGCACAACACCCAAAAACTTAAGGCAATCATCCAAAAAACGGGTAAAATGTACTTTTCGTGCACAAGCCCCATGAATTCACTCACTATTTCCTGAGCAAGAGGGCCAAAACCCATCCCTCCGTAAGGGAGACGGGGAAAAAGACCCTCAGGCCCTCACAGACTTTTCCCAACATAAGCATAATTGTCGTCCGCAGTGTTATCATCATGATTCGGCACATCTCCCCGAGAGATCATAGAAGTATGTTGTTGCAACTTACCTTTTACCGGGGGTTCGACTCAGACATTGCCAGAAGCATCGGAAGCTGTTTCGCTGTGGCGCGCACTAGTAGGGACTTAAAGTGTGGAAGGAAGCAGCACAAAATAAGTGAAGATATAAGCAATGCTATACCCGCAACCATTGCAATTTTGGTTAACTAGGCTCCCCAACCACCTAACTTACTTTCCAGCTAATCTTTCCAACAAAGCCAAAGTATCCCGCTCGCACTGTTCCTCGCTTTCGGAGCAAACCAACAAATCATCCACATACTGTATCAGTGTACTTTCCAATGTTATACCCTCTAGGTCTGCCTTCAATACTTGGTTAAAAATATGCGGTGAATGCTAACATCCCTGTGGAATCCTAGTGTAAATATACCGGTTACCTCTGTAAGTGAAAGCAAACAAATACCGGCATTGCTTCGCCAAAGGAATGCTGAAAAAAGCCGAACACAAATCAATCACCGAAAAACAAACTGCCTCCAGTGGGTTATGCGGGTATGCGTATGCGGGTTTGGGACTACAGCTGGCCAATCTTCCACTACCTCATTCACTGCTCGCAGATCATGTACCAGTCTCCACTTGGACTTCTCTGCTTTCAAGACAGGTAACAGTGGAGTATTACAGGGGTACTAGTGCTCTCAAGCACCCCTACCTCAAGCAATCCCTGTTATGTTAGTCTATTGCTTCTTCTGATTCTGGTTTCAAGGGGTATTGTGCCCTTTTAGGTGGAATCGCTCCCTGTTTTAGTTTTATTTCTAGTGGGCTTGCTGATCTTACACTTCCTAAATCTGTATCGTGTTGTGACCATAAAATGGCTGTCAGTGCCTCTTATCCTTCTGCTGGCCCTCTTCTTCTACTGGCAATGTCATATGCCGTTGAGGAGTTACTTCGACCTCCTTAGGGTTTCCGACCATCTCTATATCCACTCCTACTCTAACATGATTATCGTCCCCAGATTTCCAAACCCTTGGTGTCACTCTCTGCCATCAATAATTGTCCCTGCTTGCTTCACCATGGGCCCCAAATCTTTGGACTAGTATCCCTCATTTAATAACAACGTTACATGCGGTGCAGGTCCTGGCACCCTGTACTATTTCTCCAGAAATGCATTTTGGTTTATTTGCAAGGCAGCTCCCTGTTTCCCTATCATTATTGCCTCACTTTTTAAATGCTGCTGAGTATCTACCTCATTGTGCCATTGTCTTTCTATTTCTTTACATTGGGTCTCATCAAAAATCACTGTACAATGCAACTCTTAATCTTAGGCGGCTTGGCCTCAGGTAATATTGCCAGAGCGTCCTCTTTCCATTTTCTCCAAGTTCTCCAGATTTGACCTTCTATGTCCCCTATCCAATATACATTCGCTCTTCCAGCTGCCTGCACCACGAGCTGAGTGATTATTTTTTCCACGCTTAACCCCTTCAGGGTGCATTCTAATTTCAATCCCAGTTTTAACATTGCGTCTCTGCCTAGCAAATTGATCGGAGTTCCTTTGAACACTAAAATCGGTAAAACTATTCCATTATTTCCCATCTTTAAATTTACTGGAGCTGTAAATCGTGTTAACTGTGCTTTTCCCGAGACCCTACAGTTTTAACAAACTTTTCTGACATGGGAAGGTGGGAAGCGTATTGTGGCTGTACACTAGTATACGTGGCTCCAGTATCTATCTTCATTGGTGTTACTTCCCCTTCTGGAATGAACTGAAGAATGGGCTCGTCTTCCGCCTCCGGTGTTATCACTGGGTATTGTCCCTTCACATCCGGGTTCTCTGGGCACCCCTAGCACCTTCCATTGGGGTTGAAAGGTCCAATCCGACCTGCTGGGGCTGGTCCTTGATTAAACTGCTGCTCTCTACTCATTGATTCCTGCTGAAATGTGGCAGGCCAATGTTGGTAAGGACAGTCTCTCCTGATGTGCCCTGGCTGATTACATCCCCAGCATAATCCTCCTGTCCCTCTTTCTACCTGTCTGTTCACTGGCCCTTTTTGCCAATTCCCTCTATGCCCTCTTCCTTGTAAGTTCCAGTCCTGTCTGTGCTGTTGCCTAAATTTATTTTGTCCCTGATATGGCATTTGCGGAAAAGCTCCTCCAAAGACGTTTATTACTGGCACAGGGCTTTCTGGCGCTTGTCTGGAAATATAACAGGTTCCTCCAAAAACTGGCGCTTCGTTCATTTCGGTCGGAACAATCAGATCAGTTGTTGCTGGCAACATCTTTTTGCCCTTTTCTTTTTATTTCTTTTTAAGATCCTCAAGCTGCATCTGTGTCAGCTTTATTTGCACCTCCTCCTGGTGTTCACTCAGCTCTTGTTTGTTTTTTCGGTATTTCTCGACTGCGTGGACTACGTCGTCCCTAAATTCTTGGTGGGACATCGACGTCAGCCCCACCACCTCCTCGAGTCTGGACTTGACTTCACGGTGAGGGGGGGGGGCATTGCATCTACAATAGCAGCCCGAAACAATGTGATCATCAACTGGTTGCCCTCCATCTCTTGCTCTGTTTCCAGTCTTCACTTTTTCAACTGATTTTCAAGGTACACTGATGGTTTTCGGTCTCTCCCAGTGGATCCTCTTTTAAAGCTTTGGGGTCCACTTTAGGTGGATAGCAGTCTCTGAAGGCCCTCCATACCTTCTGCCTGACTCGGTCAAAACCGCTTCCATCAACCATTGGGTTGTCCCCCACATTCGTTAAGCCAGCTGAAGTCATCAGTTCTCTTAGTTCTGAGGTTCCCACTACCTTCACCAGTAGTGGCTTCAAGTCACCTATTGCCAGTAACGGTCCTGTAGTCTCATCCTCAAAGGCTCTAATCCATTTTCCCGCTCCTTTCACTAACAGTGGATACACTCTCCTTCCTCCTTCCGAACACTGGTTTGCTGGTCCACTCTCCGATTCCATGTCTATTTTCTGCCACCCCGATTTTGCCGGGGTTTCTTTTCTCCCTCGCCCTCTTCCTCCCTCTGTTTTTTCCTGTTCCCTCTTCACCCGAAGTAGCTCAGCGTACTTTTTATATGTTCGGAGTTCCTCGAACTCCTTCCTTTCTCTTGTCTTCCAGCAATTTCCTTCTCTCTACCTGTAATTCGAACCTTTGCCTTTCCATTTCCTCCTTTGCTGCTGCAACATTCCCTTTTCTTCCTCCTTTCCCTCTCTGAAATCTCTTATCTGCCGCTCGTCGTCATAGAATTCTCCCTCCCCTTGTACCCCCCACTATTCCTTTCATTATTGAGCACTGTTTTGGATTCCCTTGCTCTGGATAAGGAAAGGGGTGTTTCTACCTCTTTTATGTCCGGATATAAAGTCGACTTTTCCTCCTCCCCTGTTATGGGAAGCTGTCTCTCTGGTTTCTTGTCACCCTCCAGTGTCGCCTGATATGTTTTTCTCAACTTTTCTCCTTCCGTCCGAAAATGTTTAAGTATCTCTGCGTCCTGCTCCCTCTCCTGGTTTCTTTTTTCAGGTTTGTCTTTTGGTTTGTAGTTTATAATTAACCCCTCCATTTCCTCATACAGACTTGTCAAAAGTTCCCTCTCTTGGCCATTTTGTAACTAGATCTTTGGTTCTCTTTTCCCATTTTACCGAATTTTTTGTGATACCACTTCTAGATACTGGAAATGTTTTACTTAATATTTTACCTGCAGATCCTTTTCCCATCATGTTGTTTACAGGTGTTTCTCAGAATCTCACAAAACACTTGTTAGCGCTATTGTTTCCTATACCAGTTCTACACCTAACTCTATAATTTTTACTGTCCAATTTGCCGTCTTTTGTATTATTTAATCTTATTCAATTTATCAAAATTTTCTTACCTCTTTTGTTCTGCCCATGCAGACCCCTTCCTCGGGCGGTATCCGCAGAACTTCCCTTTAAAGCTCGTCCGTTCTGACCCTCGTCTCCTGCGAGCCGCTACCCACGAGGACTGTTTCTGCCCTGCCCGTTCAGACCCTCGTTCTCTGCGAGGTGGTATCCACAGGGACTTACCAACACCACGTGGAATGTTTACTTTAATCAGTTTCTATAGTCTTATCTCTGCTCCCCCCACTGCGCAGTTTCCTTGATCAATCCTCTGAGTCTCCTTTAATTTCAATTTTTGCCAGATACATTGGATCGGAAAGACCCTTGGACAATAATTTAACACTTCTGCGTCCGGAGACCTCCGACAACCAACAGTGTTTTAGTCCGAATTAACAGCGAAAACTTTTATCTTTTTTCCGGGTCGTCACGCTTTACTCTGCTGGTCTTGTGGGGGTCCCCAAGGAACAGGGAAGAGTCCTTGATTTGTTGTTCTTTTTTTATGGGTCTCTTTCTGACTCTGCTCGCAGTGCCAGATTTGTTGTGGTTTACCGAGATTTGAGAATAACCAGGAGACACAGAAGATTCCTCAAGAAGTTAAACTTTTATTTGCAAACAAAAGCTGTGACAGCCAGTTCCCAATCACCCTCTGATTGCTGCTCTCTCTGAATGCCCCCGAGCAAAGCTCGCGGGCCTTTTTTTTTTACACATTTTCATAGCTCAATTACATTGTTACAATCCATCATGTCCTCTCTTATCTTCACAGTTTCAGCCTTCACCATTTGCCTCCCTTCACAGTTGTTTCCTGACTCACAACCATTTGTCTTTCGCCACAGTCATTTCCTGACTCGATCATAGCGCGCCTCAATTATTTATGGGCATTGGGAGTACTGGTACTCGGCTGCAGAACTATCAGTTATAAAACAATACCAGGCTTCTTAGCTACAAGGCTAACAGTTATAAAACATCACAATGTGCTCCTATTACTTATGAGTTCTGAGACTCGCTGGCACCAGACATCAGTTATAAAAGCTATCAGCTACAGAACTGCTACAAAATCATTAGTCGTACTAGGCATAACAACCATTAGCTACACAATAGATCAACAGTGTCTTTCTAGTGTCACGAACCAGCAACAAAAGAAACACACTGAGCACGATTCAGTGTTAAAAACTATTTTATTAATTACTACTTATGATAATACGTAAAATAAAAGTAAAAATGTTAGTATGTTAGAATTCAAAAATGTTAAACCTCGAACGTTAACCCCAAAACTAAACTCGTCTTGTGTGTGTGTGTGACAAAGTCCCAAACTCCAAGTTCCGGAATGGTTCTTAAAGTTCAGTTCCGCAAGTCATAAGGTGAAACATGAGCAAGGGCTTCTTCAACAACCACCGTTGTCATAAGATAAGACGTAGATGTAGAGAACATAGGGAGAGTAAATAAGAAATCCAAATGTTCCACGATGGAACCCCAAGCGACACTTCAGTGTTTACTCGGTAGTGACTTCCTCACCCCGAAAAGCATCCGAATCGTGGTCGTCCACACACAAATACCTGTTTCCTTCTACAGGACAGCAACAAAGTTAACTCCACCGGATTACTTCCAACTTCCACACATGGATTTCAGTGGCAAACACAGTTATTGTTTCTCATCCATCGGTAGAGAAAACAAACATGCTGGTGTCTCTCTCGCTTCTCTCGCTCTCTCTCTCCTTCTTCTTCTTCTTCAACAATGTCATTACGTCCTTTATATTCTATTGACGTAAGCACGCCCCCCCCCCCCACACACACACTCTATCTTAAAGGGACTTTCACTGAGTCCGTAATACTAGGAATGGGCTAACCATCTGTTTAATGAGCAACAATAAATCAAAAGTGTCTCCCGAGGAATGGGCTAACTATTTTTTCAATGAGCTGTATGTTTCCCGCACTAAGAGTTTCCCGCACTCGAACTGGAGAAGAAGGAGATCCAGCGGCCATCTTAAACACAGAGCAGACTATGAATGAAAAAAAGTATACAGCCTCTATTTTCCATATATTCTATAATGGTCTCCATGTGAATGTGCAGGTGACGTGACCAAACATCAGAAGATAATTGGGCAATAATCATTTGAATGAATTGGAGGTTGCAAATTGGAAACCTTAATTGTTTTGGCGCAAGGACTCGCCCAACACGAACAACACTGGGAGGAAGCGATTAGAACATGGAGTGAACTGTTTTGACGCACCTGAAACATTTAATTGTCCGGCCTTTGCCGGCATCGGGGCCAGAGAATTTTAGAGATTCTTCAAGTTCTCATTATTTTAATTGTCAAACCACATCTCTCATCTGGTGACAGTGCAACAGCGGGCGATTGAGAACAAGGATTCTAAATTAGTAATAAGTGAATGAAGGGGAAATAACAAGCTGATTATGGAGACTCGGCCAAATGCAAAGTGTCCTTCCACATAGTGTTGGGAACCTGGGCCCTGAGTACATCATCGTCATAACACTGGTGATGTGAATGAGGGAAGCCGTGTGGTGCTTCAGATGGCCCAGAGAGGAGGGAAGGTGATGTCTGCCTTAAGTAGTCCTCTCCACTTACAAATAGTTTCGACCATTAAACAGCTGACTGTAGGCATCTCAACGAGCCAGCATGACCACATTCATTTCTGTCAGCGGGTCGGGACGAGACAGGCCACGTGATCCTTCGACCTTCTGAGCCGTGCTGAAATCTGCGCCCCGTCTGCGAATTCTCTTCGTTCCGTCGAGAACTCTTTCTACTTGTCGAAACCCTTCAAACTGTGCAATTAGGTGTGTGTTAGAAAAATACGTCCCGTCATCTTCTCACATTCTCGCAGGACCTCGGCCCCAGCCTCATTCCGAATGAGGCTTTTTTCACAGTTCCTGAAAAGAATAAGCTGTGTGGCTTCATGGAGAAAGCGTCGGACTTCGGTGTTTACTGTGATGTGATCAGAAGTTTGCAGGTTCAAGTCCTGTCCCGATCATTTTACTACCTTAAGTGTCTGCATCATTCTGTCCCTCTTCGCACGTGGTGCAAGAATTTTAGGTTTTAAATGCCCAATTGAAGTCCAAGTGTCACGTGTTTCCCAAAACCTTGAGCCCAAAGCAACAATTTTTCCGCCCAGGATTGAACTGGGGACCTTTCGCGTGTAATTCGAACGTGATAACCACTACACCACAGAAACCACCGGAGGCGTCCAACACTTCATCTACGTTGCGGCGCTGCTGAGCACTGCTGTTGTGTCTCTTTGAATTACAACCTCTTCTGCTCCAAGCAATAAACACAAAGTCTGGCCCGTCATTCCTCTCTATGAGTCGAGGAATGTGGTATGTGGTGCATAAATAACGCAAGAAACACATCTGTCTCTCTGGCTTCCATCAGTCTCCTCAGAATGACCCTCCACACTTCGAGGATAACTGGGCTGTGCCACGGAGGTTTCTCTCCACAGATTCGCGCGTGGCTAGTCTCCGACAAACTCTGCACTTGCCCTCACCTCGACACCCAAGTTAATATAAACACTTTACCGAGACATGTGGCTATACATTTGTCGACGACATGGATAGCAGTAGGTAGATCTACGCATGTGTTATTGGGGCTTCTTTATTCGTTGTCGAGTCATGGGGCATGGAGATAGACCTTCCAGCCCACCGAGTCTACAGTGACCATCAGATGAACAATCACACTGAGCTTTCATTGATCCCATTTTATTTTCCACATCCTAATCAATTTCTTTCAGACTCAAGTTCTCACCTGCAATCCAGGGGCATTATATAGTGGATAATTAAACTACCTGTAGCAAGAGGAACATTTTGTTTCTAGTGACATATTTCGTAATGTGAGTCAGCTTCTGAAATAGGAACAGAAAGTTGTGCATGTGGCCGCCATAAAATACTCACAAATTCAAAACGGAAACTTTTTGCAACACTCAGCATGTCAGCAGAATGGACGGAGAGTTCCTCTCTTTAACAGAGGCCTCGTGAAGCAATTCAGAAAACTGATCACATGGGATTTGTAAGAAGTGATTTATGTTTCTGTCCAGCAACGGAATCTTCCCCACTGCAGTTTTCTGACTTTCAATGTGGAAAGTAACAACAGCGTTGCCCACTTGTAGGTTGTTCGTCGCTCAGATGATCCACTGCTTCGGTGCGCTGACCTTGTGTTGCACGGGCAGCTGCACTGTACTGGAGAACTCGGCGAGTTGAACTCACATTCGGGTCCTGAAAGCTGTCTTTTGATTTTGTCATCACAGCGGTTGTGGCTCGGCGGCTGCGGAATTCAGCGCACGCTTACCGTTGGTTTGCACATCCCATTTCGCACGGGGTCGTTGGCCAACTGAAAATTTGCAAACATTTGTTGGGTTTTTTCATAATATCTCAAATGTCACGTACAGCACAAAAATCCACAAGGAGCATATTGTGATGGAATTATGACCATGTCGGTTTCAGTTTACGCTGACTAGATCAGCGCACCGCTTAAGAACTGTTTTTTTTCATCCAGAAAGTCGACGAAAGCCGCCCACTCGCCTGCTGAATATTGGAAACAATGCATCTTTTCTGATTTCCCTTTAAAGACGTAACATTTGAAGGACAGCACAGCAAAGACTTTTGAGAAAGGAGAAACTTACGGAAACATGGAGAGATCAAGGGGAGAATTAAAGGAGGAAAAGTCTCCGTTCAATGCAGAGCTAAATGCAGCAAAGTGGGCACACTTTTTACTATTTCTCTTACGTATTTTAAATAGGGTTCAGTATTGGTGGGGGGAGATTGCCCTCATCAACCAGTCTCATAAGCTGAGTTCCTGAATGAAAATCATCGATTGGCTTAAGGAAGGAGAACCGTTCACTGTTTGGGGAATATGGATGATAAACTGTGCCGAAATCAACAGCAAGATAGGAGTAATGCTGTCTCGCACATTGGTGGGGCTCCACTGAACAAACTGCATATAATTCAGTGGGAAAAGTTCTGCTGTTTTGGAAGCATAACACGTTTATTGAAACGGTCAGTAAGATGGGGCATTTCAATTACAAGGTCAGGTTGGAGAAAGTCGGCTGTGACTGTTCGCGCAGCGAGCAGCTTCTCAAAAAGCACAGGTGAAAATTCAGAGATTGGCAGTGGTGGGATTCGAACCCACGTCCTCTCAGTGACTGTAGCCTAAATCCAGCGCCTTAGACCGCTCGGCCACACTACCACCGATCAGCCTAACGTATGATCTCCAATCCATTGCGTTGGAGTATGCACTTACCACTTAATGCAAGAAAGCTCACTTTGAAAAACAGAATGAGTTCTGCAACATACTATTGGAGAAGAGAGACAGTGAACGAGAAGGAAGAGAAAGAGTCGGGAAAAATTACAAAGAACGGTACCCGCTCTCTGAGGTTGTCCGTGTCATTTTGTCCGTCTCTCTCTAAATTCGACTGATGCAAGCTTTCACGATGCTTCGCAGTTGGTCTGCCACAGGTGAAACAAAGCAGGACATCCATCCATGGAACGAGCATCATCAACAGGGCCGGTGAACCGATGGTGACCAGGAGGTCGGTCGGGCAGCTATTTGTGAAGTGTGGTTTCAGGGAAAGGAGGACTGACAGCTCAGCGTCTTTGTTAACTCTATTCCAGTGAATACAGGAACGTGGGAACGTAAAGTATTGTCTTAATGAGATAAACAAATAATTTTAGCCATGAGACAAAACACATTATTAAACAAACAAGAAGTGAGGCCACGCTGGTTGAATGTAAGATCAAAGCAGGGCTGACGTGTTGGCAACAAACAAAAAAAAATTGTAACCACAAGCAGTTGAATTCCAAGCAAGTGGACAGCCTTCTGACCTTTCAAAAGAGGAGCAGGCAACAGGCGGAACAACAGCCTGAACAATATCAGAAAATATGACATTGCCCATTTGGCATGGAATCTAAATTAAGGGCCACTTTATGTTATTCTTGAACGATTGCAAAAATCAGCGATGCTGGTAGAACTTGGTATCTTAGTGCGCGATTGATTAAAAAAAACTGCACAGTTTTACAAATATTTAGGGGAGCGCTGTAACTTTGCTGTTTCTTGTCGGATGATTTGACTTCCAATGCAGGGAGATTATACATCAAATATGGAGAGCGGCGCTGGCACGACAGCAGCAGCAACATTTTCAATGTTGGCCTCCTTTTTTTCTTTTCGGGGCTAAATGAGGTGGACATAACTAAGTGAAGGTTACCACACCGATACCGGGAATGGACGGGAGTTTTGTGAAGGAAGGTTGTCAGGCTGGCAGTATCCCCTGCAGTTTAGAAAACCGAGAGATGTCTTGATTGAAACGTGTGTTCATGAGGAGTCCTGACAATGGAAAATCGGGGAGGACGTTTCATCCAATGGGGGAATCTATAGCTTGCAGTTACTGTTTCAAAATCAGTGCCACACTATTGTTACAGAGGTGCTTTACCACAGTGTGTTCAGTGTTCCGGCAAGTGGGACTGCCTCAGGTTGACAACTCGGTCGGCATGAATAAGTTGGACCGAAGGGACTGCTTCTGTGCTCCTAAACTCTCTGATTACACTGAGTTTCTTTTTCACGGAATATCGTTCATACACGGCACAAATCACACATTTGAGTGCGGTGATTTGGTGAAACGAGGCAGCTGTTACGTGATTTCAGTTCCGTTCAGATATGCAGTTAGTCAGGGCGAGGCAGCACATGTTCAACTCGTTTATTTTCTCCTGCTGCCTGACCTGCTGAACATTTATTGGAATTTCAGGTTTTGAAACTAAACCCCGGCTTCAGTGTTCCCATCAGCGTCACAGAGTCATACAGAACAGAAAAAGGTCCTTCGGCCCACCCTGTCACTGCCGACCATCAAGTACCTATCTCCTGCAATCTCATTTGCTTTCACTTGGTCCACAGATAGTTACATTGTCCTGATCCAAGTCCGTATTAATTGTCTGTTAAATATGAGTGCATGTTTATCCACTGCTTTCTTTGCCATCATGTACCTGATTTCTACCGCCCTCTGGTGAAAGTAAATCTTCCTCAGATCACCGACAAAATTCTGACTCCCACTGAAGTGGACTCTGACAATTCTGCCATTCTCCCCTTTCTTTGCCAATTCTATTTTTCATCGAGACTTAGAGACGTATAGTGTAGAAACAGGTCATTCGGACCACCATGCATTATTCCTTCTGTCCTGTTCACCTGACTTAGCGGCTCTTCTGCAACGTTGCTAAATGCATCGTTCAAGGTACTGAAAGGGCTTCAAAGGCTGGATTCCTGCGGAATGTTTCCCGAAGCTTAACAATCTACAACCAGAGGGACACCGTTAATGATATTAGAGGAAAGTTTATCAATCAGATGAGGAGGAATGCCTTCATTCGGGGGCGAGCAAGCTGCGGAATTGTGAACCACAGAATGCTACGGTGGTCAAGTTGCTGAATGTATTTCGGAAGTCAGTCAGCACATTGCTGGACACAAAATACATTAAAGGAATGGGGAGCCAGCTGGATTATGGGGGGAGATCTAGAACTCACTTTGGGGCACACAGAATGGCGGAGCTGTTCTGTGTGCCTCCCAATCCAGAAAGCGGAGATCCTCCGCTGTTCTGAAGCCATTCGGCTGGTTCTCCTCTTGTACTCTGCGGGTCCCGGCGGTGAACAGTGTTTTCCTCTGGGTGATAAATACCCAGAGAGCCTGTTTACACTCCCGTGCCTGCTGATCTGTCGAGAATGTTCAGTTCCAAATGCACCGTCTGGTTCCAGGTATGAGTCGGGGTGTGTCCAGGGGAAATCTGGTGGTGACAGCGGAAACTCAACCCTCGGGGAGAAGCAGGGGCCGGAAATTCATCAGAAGTAAAGCGTTGAATTTGCAGGAGCTGCTGAATGTCAGAAGTATAAATTGCGGCCTGCCGTGACTCAGATTCGAACCGAAGTTGCTGCGGCCACAACGCAGAGTGCTAACCATTATACGATCACAGCTACATTTTTCATCTGTGCGCTTCCTGCACTGTCAAAACCTCTGTCTAGGGTGTGTCTCACCTACTGCAGCTCCGGTGACCAACAGTAAATCAGCGGCTTGCGCTGCCCTGTTGCGCTTGCACAGGGCTCCCTCTCCATCTTACTTCCTTTCCTTGTCTGTTTCAGCCTCTCACACCACCCATCCACCTTCTCCCAAGTCCATTTGTCAGTCTCCACACCTGTCCACATCTCTCCCTTATCGCTCATTCCGACCAAGTCTTCCGATCTCCTGCCGGCTCCTGCCTCACTACTTCCTTCTCGCCTGTATACTGACTCTCCTTACTCTGCGCTGTCAGTCCAGATTCAGGGTGTTAACCCGAACGGTCGGCTATTCCTTGCCTTCCACAGACGCTTCCTGAACAGCTGAGTTCGTTTCACAATGTGCTTGTTACATGTTCCAGATTCCATTATCTGCAGTCCCCTGTGTCTCCTGCCTTCCACAGTGAGCTGCTTTCAGGTGTGGATCTGTGAACTGTGTGGATGTTTCTGCACTGCACTGCAGTGAAAGCTGGTAAGGAAGGCACCGTTCATTTAACTCATGACCGAGTGAGAGATTATGCCTTCTTTGAATTCAGACACCTTTGCAGCTCCTTCATTTCAAATTTAATCGTCTCTATTACGTCATCAATCTCCCACTTTACTGTCATTTTAGTGCAACAAATAAACAGCGGGAAGAAAGGGTATCGGGCAGAATATTTAGGGGCAAAGGGACCCTGCATAAGGACTGAATTTGTAGTGGGGGAAGTAGCAAGGACAAAATGGTGAACGGGAGGGATGAGGCAGGAAGTGGAAGGAGATAGTTGGAACCAAGTGATGATGCGTATGGTGGGCAGAATGAGCCAAGTAGGGAGAGGTATGAGCGGCGGTAGAGTCAGAGGCTTGGATCTGATAAGTTAACACAACAAATGCCTGCAATGAAGGAGGTTTCAGAGGATTTGGGACGATCGGAAGGAGAGAGAGAATGGACGCAGGTGGTGCGGGTTACCTGAAACTGTAGAATTCATCGTTCATGACGTTGACCTTAGAGCACACAGGAGGAATAAGTTATTGGTCAAGATTGAGTTTGGTCTCGCCCTGGCAGTGCTGAAGGCCGGGCTGGGGGTGAGGCAGTCAGGTCAGTGTGGGTAGGGAAGGAGAGTTGATTTGGCATACATTCGGAAGCTCAGGATGGCCGTTGAGTACAGAGCGCGGGTGCTCGGCTGAACAGACGACTAATCTAATCGTGGTATTGCTGATGTAGGCGAGGCCACTTCGGTAGCAGCGAGTGCAGTGCAGGAGGTTGGAGGGTGTGCACGTGAACCTTTGTCTGACCTGGACTTTCGGTTTCAATCCCTGGTTGTTTGTGAGGGAGGTGATGAAGGGATAACTCTGCGGCTTCTGACGATTACAGGGGAAAGTGCCAGTGCACGGGGACATCTTCTGGGGCATGACGAATAGAGAATTTGGGAATCACGGAGAGAATGGCCACTGCGGAAACCAGGAAGGCCTCGGGAGGGGAATGTATGAGTGGAGGTGCGATCCCGCTGCACCAGGCGGAAATGATGGAGGTGATATGTTGGATGCGGTGGCTATTCGCGTGAAAGGTGAGGAACAAGGGAACTTTATTCCTCTTCTGCCTGGTGGGATCCGGGCTGGGAGCAGAAGCGCGGGAAATGGTTGCGATATGGGTCAGGACTCTGCACATTACAAGAGTGGAGAAACCAACTGTACAGATAAATCGGAGTTTCGGTTGCCGTGGAAAGGAGAAGTCTCATTTCCAGAACAGATGGAAAAGGACACACACAGTTAACCGTGGGACACTTAACAGCGTTGATGTGCAGAGGGATATTGTTATCCAAGTCCATAGCTCCCTGAAAGTGGTCGCACATGCCGTTACGGTGGTAATGAAGGTTTAAGGGAGATTGAAGTGGTTCTTACAAGGTGTATGTCAGTGCGGTGCCTGGACATATCGGGAGTATTACAGACAGAAGGGATTAGTTAGGAACAACATCCTGGGCCGAAGGCCTTGTTACTGTGTTGTATTGCTCTAAGTTCTATGTTGTATAAATGTTGCAGAAAGAAGTAGAGGACTCCAAGTCCTTGTTGATGGTGAATTCAGTTGTAAAGGGACTGCACGTTCATGGTAAAGATGGAGCGGTGGGACCAGGGGACCGTTAACGGTGGGACCGTTAATGTGGTGGAGAGCATGTGAGGTAACGCGGATGCAGATTGGATGGGACTGGGCAACTAAGACAAGGTAGACTGGTGGTATGAGGTATTCAGCTCAACGGGGCAGGAATAGGCAGAGAGAATCGGCCGGCAAGGGCAATCTTGCTTGTGGAACTTGGATCTACATGAATGCACGTCAGCGCCTTTACATTAGTCGGACGTGAAGGAGGTTCAGCTTGTCACTGAGTACTCTGACAAACTTGAACAGCCGTACTGTTAAACGTGTCCTGACTGCTTGCATCATAGTCTGGCACGGCAGTTCGAATGGGCGGGAACACGGAAAGATTCGGAGAGAAGTGGTCTTAGCCCAATACACCACAGGCACATCATTCTCCACCAGCGGCATCATCTGGAAGAGGGGCTGCCTCACGAACGCAACATCCATCATCAAGGATCCCCAACATCCGGCCCATACTATCTTCTCACACCTGCCATCGGGCCGGAGGTACAGAAGCCTGAAGTCCCACACTACCAAGCTCAGGAAGAGTTGCTTCCTTTCACCCATTCGGTTCTTGAACCAACCAGCACAAGCTAATTACTGCAACACTTTACAGTAATACGGACTTCGTGCTTTTTTGTTATAATTGTTTATAATTCTTGTAAAATTGGGTGCATGTTCAGTTTATGTTTTTCATTGCGCATATGCGTGCGTGAATTTGTATATATGACAATAAACCCGACTTTTACGTTGAGGGATGATTTTTTGTCTGCGTTACAATGAGACGTTTTCTTGTTCCAGCTTGAAGGGAATTTATGAGATGGCTATTTGTTGCCAGCACAGTTGCAGACATTGGAATCTCTGTTTGTTGAGAGGGTTACTAGATGCAACGAAATCTCGGCTCCGTGGCGCAGTTGGTGAAGATGTTGCCTCACAGCGCCCGAGAGTTGGGTTCAATCTTGACCGCCGGTGCCGTCTGTGTGGAGTTTGGCCGTTCTGCTTGTGACTGTATGTGTTTCCTCCTCGTGCAAACACTTTGCGAACTAATCCGTTGAATTACTTTGGCTTCATGACTCTGAGGTTAACGTTTCAACTGATGGCAATGGCTGCCGATTTCTGTGTTCAAACTTGCTGCTGAAAACCGGTGTACTGAAAAAGAGGAGAGCGAAGCGCTTGGGTTGAAGTCCTCAGCTGAGGAGACTTGCGGTCATAGACCTGGTTATTCTGGCTCTGCATAATTGCCCGCCAAATATTTGTATGTTGATTCGGAGAATAAGTGCAAGCTTGTCGTATTCAAGCCTGGTTACAATGCATCACATGATTGTGGACAGAATTGACTTAATTTCATTAGATGTGATTATGTTCACATACATGTTCGCGCAATGAATGAATGCATCCCGTCTTTCAAACTATGCAGTTGCATGTGACCTGCTGACACTGAACTCTCTTTTCATCAACATTCGCTTCTAAGAAATTCGTGCTGGTTAACCCGTGGCTTGGGGTAAAAAAAAACCTGTAATTAAGCAGGGATTCCCGTACCTGCATCAGAAGGGAAAGGAGCGTGACATTTTGGTCTCCAGACCCTGGCGAGTGGGTGATCAAGCACGGGACGGGGATGCTAATGATTTATTTCCAGGTTCTGCGGGCAGCAAATCTTCCAGCGTTCTCAACGTTCTGTAGCAGTTGCGCAAGGCTTCTGTTTACTATTGACATTCCTGAACACATTGCAAGTGTAATTACTCTGGAGCATGAATCGATGACTCTGTGCTAAACAGACCGAAAGGCACAATCGACACGATTGCGGGGTATGTTTCACAGTAAAATACATTGTAAATAGAGACAGCCAAACTAGGATGTCTCGACATCTCTATTCCGATGGAAAGTGGAGCGGAGGGAATGTGAAGCGAAAAATTATTGCTGGGTAGTGTTTACTTTTCAACGGCATTTGACTAATTTTGCACAAACAATAAATGGATCTGTTACTACGATCCTCAGCTGCTCGCTGAGCTTCGTCTGTGTCACTGCAGAAATGCACGTGTTGGTGCGGCAACTCAGAAGCTGGAGCATGAAACCTATTTCGGTTACATAACCGGGGAGATAAACTGAATTATAACCAAAATTCCAAAATCGGTTGCATATAGAAAACACCAAAAAAACTGACCATAACAGGATGCAATTATCTCGAGGTGACAAACAATGAATTTTGTTCATCTCTCCATCTCTGGGACTCTCCCAGCTATCATGACCCCGTCGTCTTCTGCGTGCTCTACTGGCCATTAAAATGAGTCTGACTGCTAAAGCTTAGAAGATCAGAATGAAAACAAATGGGACACACAGGGTGAGAATGTAATGAAGAAATTCAACAATTGTCCAGGTCACTGCGGTTATAACACGAACATCCATGTAATAAAACCCAAAGAGAATTCGACAACCTGCACCAAGCTGCGCACATGAAATACCAGAAAACATTTTTACTGCTCAGCCCAGTCACTGTTCCCAGAACCGTCACCGCCGTTTTCTCGGTGGAATATAGAGTATTCAGCTTTTGACAACGTGATGGTGAACGTGACGGTGTCCTAGACAGAACAGTCCGTGACGGCGTGAAGCATGACAACGTGAAAATTACACTCGGGGATAAACCTCAGAAAAAGCATGTTGTGGACAGTTGGGATTTGTCTCAGTGTAAGATCAAAGGTAGCAGAGGGCACATCTGGAGAGACCGCAGCCCCCCCCCACCCCCCCCAGAGACAGGGACACAATCGTCACCAGGTTAACTGACACAAACGAAGGAGACAAATTAACAACACAGAATGAGAACAATGGCAGCATTTACCTGTATCTCGGAATAATCCTGCAGACACAGCTTCCAATGACAAAATTAATTCATGGTGCAAATATTTCTGCTGCAAGTAGATGCAAGATTGAAATAATGGAAGTAGAATTAGTTTTTCTTCTTGAGCGAGCGGGATTTAGGTCAACCACGACAGTGAAATCGTGTTGTGTAATTTGATTTGCTGTCTGTATCCAGCAGATTAACACACACATGCTCTCAAATTTCTGATGGTATGTCGTGATTTCAAAGATCTTTTTCCCCCAGCCAGCTTTTTCCGAACATAGATTTCCGACGACTGTTCGGGGATTTATTGTTTCTGCACCTGCAAGCAGATCATACCTTGGATGATGCAATCTTTGCGAATTGCAAGTTGAATGCATGAACAAATTCATCTTAATGTGGAACACTGAAACCAATGAAAGCAGATCAGAGAACCAGCAGATGAAGAACTTGTGCATCAATAAGGTGATCGAGGATTCTATCTGTTCAATTAATAATAAATACAACCAATCGCAGGGCGATTGAGCTGGAGGTGGAACAGAGCCAGTAGCAGTCTCACAATAAAGTATTCCCGAGCTGTGCCGAGTCGCCGAAGCAGCCTGTGCAGTTCAAAATCCAATTGGAAAACAATCCATAAAGCAAAGAAAACCAAATAAGTTCATCTGGAATGAAAGCTGCAATCCTGCGTCCACTGCACACAACATGAACTGATGCAGAGCAGTAGATACCCAGGTCCACTGGTGCAATGAAACAATCGGAAGAGGTTAAGGGTGATTGTTAATCATTCATTGCCCTTCTGAACTGATGCACGCTGTCCACGTCCCTTTTCCGGACCATGTTCAGTGATCCACTGTGAACACAAATACATCTATCAGGTCGGATACAGGCTTCAGCGCAAACATCCAGCGAAAATCAACAATGGCTGCTGTCCGTCAAATTATAATACATTGAGAAATAAAAGAAAATGACTGTTCAGTTGTAGCTAGCCAATGGGGGGGACAATACAACGATCAGAGCAATGATTTGCGCAGCGTTAACAGACCCACATCGAGAGTCGGTACTTGACGAATCTCCGTATATTGAGACTTTAGTTCAAGAAAATTTGCAGCGCAATAAAGATGTAGACTTTTCCAACTACCCGGGCCACCAGAAACAGCCAGGATAGGATAATACATCTTCTCGATATCATAAATTAACTCATGTATCTCGAAATCGAAGTACATCGTCTTACTTCCCGAGAGATAATTGCCGGCACTGTCGGAGGCAT
>NW_026262532.1:0-32672 GCF_009764475.1 Pristis pectinata
TCACAGTGCACGACAGGTGTGACTGCACTGGATGGGAGTGCAGTCGTGAGACATCAGAATGTTGCCTGGGAAGGAACGTTCCAGTTATGAGGAAATACTGGAAAGGTTGGCTTTGATATCCTTGGCACGGAACGTGGCAAAGAGGGGACGTAACGGGGCCGTGATAGAAGAATGCAGAGATTTAAGAGGAATGGATGGAATTGATACCCAGCAACCTATCCAGGTGGCAGAGGGGTCACCGTCAAGAGGACATTGGTTTTACGTGAATACCAGCGGGTATCTAAGGACGTGTTTGCACCCTGTCGGTTAATGCCAGCATGAATATCCGCGGGAGGTGAAGGCAGAGACACTGACAACAGTTCAGAAGCAGCTGGGCATGCATTTGAATGACCAGGGCAGAGAAGTTTCCGACCAAGTGCTAGTAAATGGAATTCGTACAGACAGATGTGTCCTGCTCAGAATCTCCCAGTGTTACCAAGGGTCTGTTGCTGTGTTGTATGACTCAATGACCCTGATTCTCTGCGATGCGAAGTTGGAGGTCGGGAATGTGAACGATGGGCTGGGAACAGAGATGGACCGGTGAGGCTTTGTTAATCGCCGCTGATCGGTCTGAAGGACGTATGAAAAGAGAAGAGTACATGGAGGGTCGAACTGGAGAAACGTGAGGCAAAGATAACAGCAATTATTGGAAACCTGAAATATAAGGGAATGCTGGAAGACCCCGACATGTCAGGCAGCACCTGTGGATAAACGGATGGCGCCCAGTCTTCTGCAGGGTACTCAGTCTCAGAATAAGGATCTGTTCCCTGAGCTGAGGTTGTGCTCTCTAGATATACTGCAGAAGGAACAATGAGAAAGGACAGACAGCAGCGCATTCTCTCGACAGTTATACAGTCATTAACCTTTCTAAACAGCCATGAAACTGGAAGTTGCGCAGCGAAAATTCACGAGGATATTGCCAGGACTTGAGGGTCTGAGTTATAGGGAGAGGTTAGTCAGGCGAGAAATTTATTCCTTGGAGCGTTGGAGATTGAGTGGAGAACATCTTGAGGGTCAAATAGATGGTGAAAGCACACCGTTTTTTTCGCAGGGAAGGGGAGCTAAACTCAAGTGGGAAGAGGTGTAAGGTGAAATGTTTAAGTGGGACCTGAGAGGCACCTTTTTCACGCAGAGTGTGCTTGGAAGATGGAATAAGCGGTCAGATAAAGTTGTTGAGGCAGGAGCAATAACAACATTGAAAATACGTTTGGATAAATACATGGATAGGAGGGGTTTAGAGGGAAATGGGTCAAACGCGGAAAATTGGAGAGTAAGGTCCGTATGAACAAGTTGGGCCGAAGGGCCTGTTTCCAATCTGCATTAGTCGAAGATCAACCATGATTATATGGAAGAGCGGGGGGTGTTGAACGTACACGTGACCTGTTCTGTGTGTTCTTGTGAAGAGCGTACGGAGCATTAAAGTGACAGGTTCACGTTGTAAACTGCACCTGGGTGTCCTTGCAGCCGTCGCACAGAACTCAGCAAGTACGTAAAGTGCACGACTCCGGAGAGGCGGTCATGTGAGGGACCAGAGCGTGGCTGAGGGAGAAATTAGGAGAGGACCGATGCTGCTTTTGCGTCACACAGTCACGAAGTACATGCAGACAGGCTCTCCATCCCAGCCAAACCGATCCAGTAACTTGCAGTGGCTCACAGGGTGGAGTGAACTGTGAAATAAGCAGATTGCTTCTCTCCCAGTGTGAGGTCCGGGTGTGTTTAAAGTGTTCCTGTGCAAATTGCACATTGCCGGTATCGGATGCAGTTTTCAACGCATGGAAATTCGGTTCAAATGTACGTCACGGAGAATGCCCACACTGAATCACTTCATTTATTCTGGGTCCCGGACAGAGAGCTGCCATGTATCTCAGTCAATCGATTCTCCCGAAATCCCTGTATTACACACTTTGTTCGTCTCTTTCTTTCTGGTCGTCACCCAGTCCTTATTTCCCCTTCAGGGATTCATGACTCACTCTCACCATCTCCCTCTTTTGTCTGTATCTCACCTTATTGTTCAAGCAAGCAAGTAGAATCATGCAGACATGTAACCATACAGACAGACGCATACGCACACACACAGTCTCTCTCTCTCTCTCACTCACTCACAGAGCCCTCCCACCCAAAAGAAACCCAGGGACAGTTCCATCTCTTTCAATTTTTCTCTTTTATTCACACATTGTTTCTTTTTTTCCCGCACTTCTCGAAATCTGCCACATTCTGAGATGTTTCAGAATTATTTAATTACCTGCAGCGGACAACCAGGTTTCGTGCCTTTCCGAACATCTTTGTCAATCTGATTTTTTAACGCTCGGAAATATCTCCTGAAGCAAGGTTCATTTTGCCATAAGTTACAATTGGTAAAGTAAATCTTCGAAGGGACGCAAATATGATCTCTCCGAGAAGGGGTGTGTGTGTGTGTGTGTGTGTGTGTGTGTGTGTGTGTGTGTGTGTGTGTGTGTGTGTGTGTGTGTGTGTGTGTGTCTGTGTGTGTGTGTGTGTGTCTGTGTGTGTGTGTGTGTGTGCGTGTGTGTGTGTGTGTGCGTGTGTGACAGAGAGAGAAATGATACACAGCTAGATTGATAAAGAGAAGGATAGATAGATAGACAGAAAGGTAGATGGACAGATAAATAGATAGAAAGAAAGAAAGAAAGATAGATAGATAGATAGATAGATAGATAGATAGATAGATAGATAGATAGATAGATAGATAGACAGACAGACAGACAGACAGATAGATAGATAGATAGATAGATAGATAGATAGATAGATAGATAGATAGATAGATAGATAGATAGATAGATAGATAGATAGATAGATAGATAGATAGATAGATAGATAGATAGATAGATAGATAGATAGATAGATAGATAGATATTGGGAGAGGGAGGAGGAGAGAGAGGGGGGATATGGAGGGATATGACATGCCAGCTCTTGTAATTTGTGAAGGGAACGAGGCCACCTGCTCTCTGCACTGACCTGACGACCTGTTTTCCACTTTCAGTAAAGTCTGGACGTGGCCGCCCAGGTCTCCCTGTTTGTGAACGTTGCTTGGTCCTCAATCATATTCGGTGTCTGACCAAACCCTATCTGACTTCCCAACAGGCATCACCTTTCTTTTGTCGGAATGAATTTCTATCTGCCAACGCTGCGCCAGTCTCCCCAACTGATCTACATGGTGTTTAGAATGAGCCGGCCTTCCTCGCTTTCCGCAGCGCCACTGATCAAAATCAGGTTTATCAACACTGACATATGCCGTGAAGTGTGTTGTTTTGTGGCAGCAGCACAGTGCGAGAGAGAAGAATCGCTCGAAGTTTCAAATACAAACGAATACTAACGAGACAGTGGTCATGGGTTGATGGACCGTTCAGATATAAGGTGGCGGAGAGGAAGAGGCTGTTCCTGCAGCATGGACTGTGGATGTGCAGGCTCCTGTATATCCTCCCCGATGGCAGTAACGTGAATCGGGTATGTCCCGGGTGGTGAGGGTCCTGAATGATGTCACTGTGTCACCCGCAAACTTAGCAATCGCACATTACCTCTGCATTCTAATCCAAGTGATGAATTAATATCACTCACAGGACAGGTGCCAACACCGCTCCCCGTACACCACTGGTCACAGACTTCCAAATAGAAGGCATCACTTTCTTCCAGTGCCACAAACGAAATTCTACCTCCAATTTCGTGTCCAATTTGCTCGTTCACATTGAATACTGACACTAAACAATTGGGAAGGAGCGCTACGGTATCAGATGATGTGGACCCTTTGTGAGAAGAGTTCAGGACCAGCAAAGGTAAAAAGACCCAGATGGGAGTTATGTTCAGGCTTCAGACTAGTCGTCAAGCTGTGGGGTACAGAACACACATGGAGATTAAAAAATAACACGTGAGAAAGGCAATGTTACAGCGATTATGGGTGACTTCAATATGTGGGCAGACTGGGAAAATCAGGATGGCAGTGCCTGCAAGGAAAGGAATTTGTAGACTGTCCACGAGATGGCAGTGTAGAGCAGCTTGTGCTGGAGCCCACCGGGGAACAGGCAATTCTGGATTTGAATTTGTGCGATGAGGTAGATTTCAGAGCACTCGTTCCATAACACCTTCAGGGAGCTTAATGTGAAGGAACCCGTCGGAGGGAGTGGAAAAAATATGATGGAGTTCATCCTGTAGTTTGAGAAAGAGAAGCTGAAATCTGACGTATCAGTATTGCACTTGAGTAAAGGTAACTACAGAGGCATGAGGGAGGAGCTGGCCAGAGCTGACTGGAAGGGGAACCCAGCAGACAAGATGGCGGTGCAGCAGTGTCAGTAGTTTCTGGGAGTAATTCGAGAGACACGTCAGAATTTCATTCAAAGGAAGCAAAGGAGCACTGAGGGGATGACGAGGCAACCATGGCTGACAAGGGAAGTGTGGGACAGCATGAAAACAGAAGAGGAGGCCTGCGATGTGGGAAAGATCAGTTGGAAGCCACAGGATTAAGAAGCCTTCAGAAGCCAACAGAGGACACCGAAAAAGCTATAACGGAGAAGATGAAACCTGTGGGTAAAGCAGCCAATAATACAAAAGAAGATTCTAAAATTAACGTTTGGATACATGAAGTGGAAGAGAGAGGCAAAACCGGACATTGCAGCAATGGAAAATGACGCTGCAGAAGACGATTTTTTTTGGAACAGGAAAATGGCTGAGGAGCTAAATAAGTTCTTTGCGTCAGTCTTCACAATGAAGGACACCAGTAACATGTCAGAAATTTAAGAGAGTCAGGGGGCAGGGGTGGGTGCAGTCGCCATGGCTGAGGAAAAGTTGCGGGGAAGGCAGAAAGGCCTGAAGCTGGATAAATCAACGGACTAGATGGAATCCCATGCACATTTCATAAAGACGAAGCTGAAGAGATTTTGGAGGCTTTAGCAGAGATCTTTCAGGAATCACTGGTGTCGGGGATGTTCACAGAGGTCTGTAAAAGCGCAAATGTGACGCCGCTTTTCGGAAGTAAGTGAGGAAAAGCACAGGGAATTATTGGCAGGTTAGCCTGACGTCGGTGGTTGGGAAGATTTTACAGTCGGTTATTAACGATGGAATTTCGAATTACATGAAATTTTCTTGGAAATTAGGAGGAGGTCCAGCGGGGGAGGTCGTGCCCCACAAATCAGCTGGAATTCCGTGAGGAGATAACAAGCAACTTCGCCAAAGGAGAGGCAGCGAGTGCTATTGACTTCGATTTGCAGAAGGCTTTTGACAAGGTGGCCCACATGAGGCTGTTCCAGATTTTATTTCCTGAAGACCGGTTTTCATTTCAATTAATATCTACAGAATTACTTCACTAACTCCAGAATAATCCCCAATACTGCCTGACCTGCTATTTCTGTTTTTATTTCCAATTTTTGAATTCCGTCTTTGGTACCTGCCTCTGTTGAGGAGGCCGTGACTTGTGGGAAGTCAGATGCTGTGGAGTCAGAGGCGAGATACCTGCATGGACAACAGATTTGCTGACTGGCAGAAGTAAGAGAATGGGGATAGAGGGATCCTTCTCAGGATGATTGCGGGTGAAGTGTGGCGTTCCACAGGGGTCAGTGTTGGGTCTACAACATTCTACTTTCCGCTGCAATGATCTGGAAGAAGAAACGGATGGAATTGTGGTCATGATCGCAGACGATGCCAACATAGGTGGAGAAACAGGTTATGTCGCAGGGACAGGGAGTCTGTAGAAGTGTCACACAGGTTGGGCGAGTGGGTAAAGAAAGTGGGAGATGGAATGCAGCGTCTGGGAGTGTGCGGTCAGGCACTTTGGAAGGAAGAATAAAGGTGCAGATTACTTTCTGAAGGGGAGAATATTCATAAATTTAGACGCATTAGGAATTGGGAGTTCAGGATTCCCTCAAGGTGAATTTGCACGTCGATTCAGGAGCAAATAAGACAAGTGTAATGTAGCATTCATATCAAGAGGACAAGAATATAAAAGCCAGAAGATTCTGCTGAAGCTTCATAAGACGGCACTTGGAATATTGTGAACACTTTTGAGTCCCGTATCTTAGGAATGAAGTGTTCTCCCTGGAGTGTGTGTAGAGGAGGGTCACAAGAAACACCCCGGGACTGAAAGTCTTAATATATGAGGAGCGCCTGTGCTCGCCTGCATTGGATGGTGAGAGCACCTTAGGCAAACATTCACTGCACGGCTGAACACGTCACAAAATCGGCGGCGCCACAATGGACTCATGGTCACGCGACAGTAGGACTCGGATTCACTGTGCACGGGGGTGCTGGCTGGACATCGGGTATTGAAGGACGTGCCGGTGTTGGATGTAATCAGACAAAACTCGCCGCGGGACTGCTGCCGTACGGCGACCGTGACCTAGGGCCGATCACGACCTCCGGTACGATCTGTGTGAAGTCCGCCCCTTCTCCCTGTGACTGCGGGTGTTTCCGCTGGGTGCTACGTTTGCTCTCCATCCCCAATATCAATCGATGGTGGGTTCATTGACCGATTTGCATTGACACTGGTATGTAGGCGGCTTGTAGCAAGGGGAGCGGGGGAGAACGATGCGCCGATGGGGATGTGCAGGAAGCGAAATAAAAGGGGAGGTTTAGTTTATAAAAGCGTTGTTGTTATTTGGCGCGACCCACGTGTGAGGAGGGGTCTGCTCCCGCGTTGTGTCCCTCTCCCGGCGACCCGTCCCTGGGTGGAACTCAGATATTTTTTTTATTGATAAGTTGAATGATGAAGGTGAGCGGATATTTCGCTGCGTTGATGAACTGCTCTCTGAACCTGGACTGAGTCACCCCATAAATAAACGTGTTGGTGCAGCAACTTAAAGTCAGCATCATGGTACCGGAGTGTTGCCAAATGTGTTGGGAATCGTTGTAATTCCCGGGGTCCACTCCGGCAATGGTGTAGTGAAGGAACTCGACAACACTTACCGACCACAGGATGACGAAGCTGCCGGATATGCTGAAGAGTAAGATCACAGACCTCCTCCTGCCCTCCATCTCCGGGTCACTGCGATTCTCCCCCTTGTTCTGACCCCTCAGCCACTTACGGACTCGGCTGGCCACTAAAATGTGTCTGACTGTCAGAGCGTTGAGCAACAGGATGAACACGAATGGGAGCAAAGGCGTTAGAACGGTATCCAGCCAATTAAATCCCACCCATCCGGGATCCCTGTAGAAGCTCGTTTTCATAATGCAGTCCCAGGGTACATTGTAGATCACCCTCCAGGGTTGAAAAATGAAGAGGAAGGGGACATTCTTGAAACAGAACAGAACGCCGGTTGCTGTCAGAACCACAGCCGCAGTTTTCCCGGTGCAATATTTTGCTTTCAGCTTGTGGCAACATATGGCGACAAATCGATCAAAGCTGAAAGTGACGGTGAACCAGACAGAACAGTCGGCAGCTGTGATTCCCAGGACATAGATAACGCTGCACACGGAGGTGATGTCCAGGAAAGTCCCCGGGAAATAATAATAACTGATCCGCCACAGTATGACGTCAGCGACGATGGTCAGTAGATCCGCCATTGCCATGGCCACCAGGTAACGAGTGGTGCAGGTGGAGAGGCCGCACTTTCCCCGGGACAGGATCACAATCGCCGCTGAATTCACTGGGAGAACAGAGAAATACATGAGGGAAATTACTGTATAACCGCTCCGTGTGTCTCAGGGAAGAGAGTTGCCGGGTAATTGAAAACATCACACTCTGGTTTGCAGAAAACTCGGCTCGAGAGGTTGAAAAATGTAAAACATGGGTAGCAGACGCCGCAATCTGGTAGTTTGAACCTTGGAGGTCAAAAAGAAAAAAAACACATTTATCCTACTGTGTATCATCTTCTTAACAAAGCAAATCAAAATTGTGTTGTGCTATTGATAGGAAGACTTGGGGCGGTCAGGACAATCTGTCCGGCATCACCAATGCCTGAACCCAGCCGCAGGTGCATAACCTTGCTGGTACACCGCCCAAATATTCCATCATCCCCAAGATACAGAAATCAAGGGAAGGGAAAAGATACCCAGCGGTATGAACTCCACTGATGAATTATAAACACTATTTGCATTCATCAGTGTTGTGGCTTGAACCGTGTGTGCGCTCTGCACTTTATAAACAGTGTATTTTCAGTCAAGTGCAATGTGGATTTACACCCGGGTTACCGGCTCACAATAAGCGCAATCCCACAGTGACAGATGTCTTGAGTCAACATCTGCTAACGAATGGGTAAGGGATGCGTAACGCAGAGATGGACGGTCAGCTGGCGGCCTCTGCCCTTGATCTGTGATACTTGGAAGCAGCATCACCTGTGTTGAAGGCTCCCGGATCAGGAACATTGCACTTTTCGCTTTCCACAGATGCTGCCGGATCCGCTGAGTGTTTCAGGTATTTTCCACTGGAGTGATTAAAGTGTTCAAATTCCTGTTGAATGTCGGTGCAGATAATTCAAACACCTGCCTCATTTCGGGGTTGTTATAAATTACTGCAGCGTAATTCTGAATGGTTTGATCTTGTTTTTCCAGAGAGGAACATCGCCCGTACTTTACCTCGTCTGACGGCAATCGGACTCCACAGCCAGCAACGTTGGCTCTAATCTCCCTCTTCACTTTACGGGTAATAGGGAGTGGAATCAAACCCTGCTGTACTACAACTCACACAGTCCCTTATTTGAATGTTCGGATTTGCGGATATTTCGACATTGCCTCAAACGTGGTTTCCCGTGCTTCCCTGAATCTCACTGGGTGTCCGTTCCTTCGCTCACTTCAAACTTGCTGGGTAATTAGATAAAATACTCTGGTACCTCTTTAAAATTGGAATTGAAAGCATGTTGTGGTATTGATAATGCACAGCACTAAATCGCTGGAAAGGTCCGAGCGCGCTGGTTCATCGGAGATTTATTTGACAGCGGGAATTCATTGAGAAATCAGCATTGCGTGCGATCAATCCACAAAATCACAAGATCTCCCCCGTCTTCTACTCTGCATCTGTTTCAACTCTCGGTATATTTACCGCAGAGGCCACAGACGAGGGTGTAAGGTAACATGTGAACGAACACAGAACTTCCTCCCGATGTCTGCACTGCACTCAGTGGTATCCTTACATCACGGCTCTGTCGCTTACTGAACGAATCGAAAGACTGCGCACACAAAAAGTTAGTTTTCCTCTGTTCTTACCAGGAACACCAATAACGGCAATGATCAAGTAAAATGTTTTCCTGGCACTGTAAAATGTGGTAAGCATGTTGTGTGAGAATCAGTCCGTCTTCCACCTGCCCGCGATCTCTCTGAAGAAAACTCTGAGCCGATGCATCTCCACGGCCACTAATTTATACTCTGGGGTGTTTCCGCTCCAACACACTGAGAGTTCAAAATCCGCCAATGACGCCGCCTCCTTTAACATCTGTGGAAAACTTCATTCGGGATAAATCCCAATTGTAATGAGGGATGCACAGTTTGTGCCGGAATTGCAAAATCTCAAAGACGAAGCAATGACGACCCGAGAAGTCAGTGCAGGTTGTTGCGAAACTCTCTCAGAATTACATCTGGGCTTCATATCTGTTTCTTGTTGACGGTGTCCATTACCCTGCTCTGCTGACCCTGTCATCAAACTCCAATATCACACTGTCCTTACAAAGCTGTTTAATTTCTCTCTGGAATTGTCCTCGGTTGGAGATCACTCCAATACAAACTAAAAAAGAACGGGTAGTTTTTATGTCACAGTCTTTTCCAGAAGAGTTTCAGGCGAATGGAGCATCCAGTCCTACGCAGACCCCAATCGAGTGCAAACCGTAGAAGTAATTGAAATGCATGTAGTCCCTGAAATAATAAACCAGCTCCCATCAAAAGCAACATCAGTGGAAGAACCTAAATCTACCACCATATGAAAGATCAACTAATCGGTGCACATACTAATGCTGTCAGAGCATCTGCGCTAATCGCATTTGCTCCAAAACTTTCACAAGATCACAAAACAAGGGGGGCAGAAGTAGACCATTCGGCCCATCGAGTCTGCTCCAAAGAAAGTGAGAAAAGAAACATAATGAGAAATGTGGGGGGGGGGGCGCAAAAAAAACCTGTTCTACCCCAATTTCCAGACATCCCCATATCCCTTGATACCCTGACTAATTAGATATCGATCTATCTCCTCCTTAAACGCCTCCAATGATCGAGCCTCCACTGCTGTAGGTGGCAAGGAATTCCATAAATTCACTACCCTCCGGCTGAAGAAATTTCTCTTAATATCTCCTTTAAACCTGTACACTCTAATTCTAAGATTGTGCCCTTTGGTCCTGGACTCACCCACCAAGGGTAACAGCCTAGCCACATCTACTCTGTCCTTTCGTATCAACATTTTAAATGTCGTTATGAGGTCCCCTCTCATTCTTCTGTACTCCAGTGAGTACAGTCCAAGAGCTACTAACAATCATGACCACACCTCCCCCTCTGCCTACCCGCCTATCCTTCCTATACACTGTGTACCCCTGTACATTCGCTTCCCAATCACATTCATCATGAAGCCACGACTCGGTGATTGCCACAATGTCATATTTATTATCTGTAGTTGTGCCACTAGGTCATCTACTTTATTCCTAATGCTACGTGCATTTAAATATAGTACGTTCAGTCCGGTATCTGCTATTGATTTTGTTGTACGTAAATTGTTAAGCAGATTATCCTGACTTTTCACCTGTCTATCCTTCTTACCATCTTCACTACATACTATCTTAGACATGTTCCTATATACCTCATCCTCTATCGTAACATTCTGTATCCTAACATACTGCTTTGTTTTACTTCTATTATTCAGCAAAGTGTCCTGACCTCACCTGCCTGTCCTTCTTGCCATCCTCATTGGACTTGTTTTTATAAACTTCACGCCTTACCTTAGCATCTTGTAACCTAACATCCTGGTTTCCATTCTTCTGGACTCCAGTGAGTACAGACCACGAGCCGACAAACGCTCATCATATGTCAGACCTCTCATTCCGGGAATAATCCTCCTAAATCTCCTCTGAACCCTCTCCAACATCAGCACTTCCTTCCTACGATATGGGACCCAAAACTGTACACAGTATTCCAAATGAGGCCTCACCAGTGCCCCGTCGAGCCTCATCAACACTTCCTTACTTTTACACATTATACCTCTCGAAATGAATGCCAACATAACATTCGCTTTCTATACCACCGATACAACCTGGTGGTTAAACTTCAGGGTATCCTGCACGAGTAACTCCAAGTCCCTTTGTCCTTCTGTACTTTGAATTTCCTCTCCTTCTAGATAATAATCTGCCCGTTTATTTCTGTTTCCAAAGTGTACAACGACACATTTCTCAATATTGAATCTCGTCTGCCATTTCCTTGCCCATTCTCCTGAACTATCTCAGTCTGTCTAACCCTAACCCTAAATACACATCTACCGCCTCTCCCTTATCCACACTACTTATTTCCTCAAAAAACTCCAATAGGTTGGTCAGGCAGGATCTTCGCTTCAGGAGACCATGCTGGCTTGGACCTATCTTGCCTTACACCTCCAGGTATTCCATAACCTCGTCCTTGAGGATCGATTCTAATAACTTCCCCACCACAGACGTCAGAGCAATAGGTCTGTAATTTCCTTTATGCTGCCTCCCAGCTTTCTTATACAGCGGAACTACATTTGCGAACCTGCAGTCCACCGAAACCTTGCCAGAGTCTATTGATTCCTGGATAATTATCACCAAAACCTCCTTAATCTCTAAAGCCACCTCTTTCAGGTCCCGGGGATGGACCTCATCCGGGCCGGGACTTATCAGTCTTTAGTACATTTAGATTTCCTGGCCCTTCTCTCTCGTAATCTTAACTGAACTCAGTTCCATTCCTTGAGACCCCTGACTATCCGGTATATTGCTGATGTCCTCCACAGTGAAGACCAATCCAAAATACTCATTTAGTTCCTCTGCCATCTCTTTATCATCCATTATAATCTCTCCCGCACCGTTATCGATTGGTCTTATATCAACCCTTGTCTCTCTTTTACTCCTTATATATATTAAAAAAAAACTCTTAGTATCCTTTCGAATGTTATCTGCCAACTTTCTTTCATAATTCATCTTTTCTTTCCTAACGACCTTCTTAGTTTCTTTCTGCAGGTTTTTAAAAGTTTCCCAGTCTTCTGTTTTCCCACTAATTTTTGCTTCCTTGTATGCCCTCCCTTTTGCTTTTATTTTAGCCTTCGCCTCTCTCGTTTTCCACATTTGTGCCTTTTTTTCCATTCAAAACCTTTTTTTCTTGGAGTATATCTATCCTGCATTTTCCTTATTTCTTGCAGAAATTCCATCCATATCTACTCTGCCGTCCCTCCAGCCAGCTTACTCTTCCAATCAATTTGGGCCAGCTCCTCCCTCACGCCGCTGTAATTTCCTTTGTTCCACTGAAATATCGATACACTAGTTATCAGCTTCTCCTTCTCAGATTTGAAACTGAGAAGGTGTTCTGTTGTCAAACTTTCGGTTTTTACACTGCTGCTCCGATTCGATGTTTGAGAAAATTACTTTAAACAATAAGAGACGACGACAACGGCTTGCTCTGTGAAGTGAATCTCGTTCTTCCATCGCCACTTAGTGGGGATCGGTTGCCACAGCAAATGTAAGGGTCCGATATATCTTCACACCAGTCCTGACCGTGGTTCTAAAGGGAAGTTCGCTCAATTAATCCAAGTAGCACATAGTTCAAACAAACAAAATTCCAAGACCCTTGCTCCGCGGAATTGGCACAAGCAGATTGTGTGGTTAAGAAAACTGAACTCATGCTGACCTTCATTGAACTGGAATTGTGCTAGAAATCATATTGCAGCTGTGTGAAACTTCAGGTCGCATTGAGAAAATTTTGTGCCGTTCTGGGCGCCGCATCACAGCAAGGGTCTGGTGGCATTGGGCAGGGTGCCCAGAAAGCTCTTCCAGGGCGAGTTGTGGAGACAGATGTGATTGTGGGGTTGAAGAGTTATTTGGACATATACATAGATGTGCAGGAAATGGAGGGATGTGGTTCATGTGGAGGCAGATGGTATTAGTTTAATTTGGCATCATTGTTGTACAGCGCATAGTGTGCGGAAGGACCAGTTCCTGCGCTGAACTCTTCCATCATCGATGTACATCAGATTTCACGTTACATTTGTTCTCGGAGACTCCCGGTGGCAACCAGTTTAAGCGCATCATTTGTTCATAGACATTGGCGCTACTCAGAATCCAAATCGAAAACGTGAAGTCCTCAGTGGAATATCTGTATATACGTGAATATATTTCCTGTCGGTACATACCACCAGGCTCAAGGCAGCTTCAATCCAGCTGTGATAAGAATGTTGAACGCTTCCCTTCTCCGATAAGATGGACTCTTGAACATACAACCTACCTTGTTATGACCTTGCACCTTGTTGTCCACTTGAACTGCACATCCTGTAGAGCTGTGACACTTTACTCCGTATACCGTTAACTCATTTTTTTTACCCTGTATAACCTCAATGCTTCAAGATACTTCATCCTTTCAAGAATCATAGAAATAAGTTTCAATTAATCAGTTTAACACTTTTACAATTACTCCGTGTTTGTAACAAGGCGAGTTGCACATGCCGCAAAGTTCTAATGAATTAAGTAGAATGTATAACATAACTATCTTTCAACCATGGTAAAGTTCTTGCTGTCTTCCACATTCACCATGCCGCACTTCCATATTAAACTCCACCTTTTGGCCATTTGGTCCCTTGCGCTGCATATTATCAGGAACTTCCAAAAAGCTTATTTTGCAGGAGATACAAAGCGTGTAACAAGGTCCCTCATGTTAGACTAAACGAGAAGATTATTGTGCACGGGAACCACGGTGAATTGGCGATTCGGATTGGGAATTAGCCTTCCCATGGATAAAACAGGATGTAGTAAATCGATGGGATTTACTTTGGCTGGAGTTCTGTGGAATTTGTGTTCCGCAGGGAGCCGGACTGGGACATCTGCTGTTTATGGTACAAATAAATGACCTGGATGTAAATGTAGATGGGTGGTTTAGTAAGCTGGCAGACGCTGCGAAGACTGGTGGTGTTGTGGATAATGTAGAAGTTTGCCAAAGGATACAGCGGGATATGGATCAGTTCCAGATATGGCATTGCTGTTGGTTTATTATTGTCACTTGTACCGAGGTACAGTAAAAACTTGTCTTGCATACCCTTCGTATAGATTAAGTTATTGCACAGTGCATTGAGGTATACAGGGCTAAATAAAGTGTTAAAAGTTTCCAGAGTGAAGTGTCACAGCTCTAAAGGCAGTGCAGTGCAAGTGCACAACAAGGTGCAAGGTCATAACAAGGTAGGTTGTGTGTTCAAGAGTCCATCTCATCGGAGAAGGGAAGCGTTCAACATTCTTATCACAGCGGGACTGAAACTGTGTTGAGCCTGGTGGTATGCGCCGTCAGGCTCCTGTATCTTCTGACTGATGGGAGCCTGGAGAAGAGAGAATGTCCCTGGAGGGTGGGTCTTTGATTATATGGCTCGTCACCAAGGCAGCGGGGAAGCTGTTTTACGTGATGTCATGGGCTGTGTCCACAGCTCTGCAGTTTCTTTTGGCCCAGGGCAGATCATTTGACATACCAAGCTGTGATGCAGCCAGATAGGATGGTTTCTATGGTGCGTCGATCAACGTAGGTGAGTGTCAAAGGAGACATGCTAAATTTCTTTAGCCTCCTGAGGAAAGAGAGGCTCTGGTGAGCGTTCATGTCGTGGCGTCTATGTGGTTGGACCAAGAAAAACTCCTGGTGATGTTCACTCCCAGGAACATGAAGCTCCCAACCCTCTCGAACGCAGCACCATTGATGTAAACAGGTGGATACACAAAGCTCCCCTTCATGAAACAATGACCAGCTCTTCTAGTTTGCTGACATTGAGGGAAAGGTTGTAGTCGGGACACCATGTCACTGAGAGAGCAGAGAGGAACTGCAACGCTGCATTGCAGACCTGCTCTCCAAACGGTCTTTACAAAGTATATATTAAGTCCAACCTCAAAAGCTAAACAACAGGGCGAATGGAAGGGGAAGTTTAGAGAAAACGTACTCTCCACGTCGAGCCTTTCAATCCGCAGTGGGATATTTTTTAACTGTGCCTTACAGCATCGTTCCGTGAGCCGTTGGAACAGTGTGTCTCGAACAGGTAGGGGCTGTGTATTTAAAAAGCTGTGTGGTTTTCCGCGGGATTTTCCTTTACAGTATCGGCTCACGAGCCGTTGGAGCAGTGTGTCTCCTCCAGGTAAGGGCTGAGTATTTAAAACAGGATGTTGATTGGTTTTTAGTGCGATTGAGTACTTGAGATGATTTGCAGGGATAAATATAAGGAGGGACAACTGAAGAGGAGCGGCCAGTGTGTGAGTTGCTCAGGGTAGGACTGACGGTCTGGGGCTTTTGCTCGAGAGGCTTCGGCGAGAAGAGGCTGAGGAAGAGCTTGCTCCCAGAGAGGTAAGGCCGGTAAGTTCCTTTTATTTAATTAACTTATGAGTAGGTAATGAAGGCATCAATTAGGGCAGTCGTGTCCTCCGTATGCAGTATATGGGAAGTCGGGGACAGCAAACTTGTCCCTGATGACCACACCTGTAAAAGGTGCATCCAGCTGCAGTTCCTGACAAACCGAGTTAGGGAACTGGAGCAGGAGGCTGGTAAACCTTTGATCATTCGTGAGGCAGTGGCAGAAATAGACAGTAGTGTCAGGGAGATAGTCACCCCTAAAAGTCATGAGCAAGGCAGCTGGGTGACTGTCAGGGAAGGGTGTGGACAGAAAGAGCTGAGCGCCCCTGTGGCCGTTCCAAGAACAGTACGTATACCGCTTTGGATACTGCTGGTGCTGACGACCTACCAGGGACAAGTTATAGTGGTCGCTTCTCTGGCACCGAGACGGGACCCTCACACAGAAAGTAAGGAAAAGGGGAGAGCAGTAGTAATAGGGGATTCGATAGTTAGGGGGACTGGTGGGAGGTTCTGTGGGAGAGATCGAGAATCCCGGCTAGTCTGTTGCCTCCCTGGTGCCAGGGCCCGCGATATCTCGGAATCGAGTTCTCGATATTCTCAGGAGGGTGGGTTATCAGCCGGATATCGTGGTCCATGTAGCGACCAATGACGTGGATAGGAAGGAAGAGGAGGTCGGGCAAAGTTTTGAGAGAATTAGGTGCAAAGTTCAAGGTCGGGACCTCCAAGGTGGAGTCTCAGTATTGCTACCCGTGCAACGTGCTAGTGAGGCTATAAATAGGAGGATCATGCAGCTAAAAACGTGGCTAAGAAAACGGTGCCAGAGGGAGGTTTTCATATTTCTGGACATTTGGGCTTTGATCCAGGGAGGTTGGGACCTTTTCCGACCGGACGGTTTGCACCTGAACTGGAGGGGGACTAACATACTTGCGGGTAGGTTTACTTGTGCTGGTCCGGGAGTGGGGGGGAGGGCGGTTTAAACTGGATTTGCAGGGGGAGGGGAAGCAGAGTGTTAGAGCAAATAGTGAGGTGGAGGAGGGAAAATGTCATGCGAGGACTGCAGGTATAGACAGAAATCAAAGGTTTGTACGTGATAGAAATGTTCTCAGGTGCATCAATGTCAATGCAAGGAGTGTTGTAGGTAAGGCAGATGAGCTTAGGGCGTGGATTGGAACTTGGAATTATAATGCTGCTATTAGTGGAACGGTTGCAGGAGGAGCAGGACTGTCAGCTAAATGTTCTGGGGTTTCTTTGCTTCAGACGTGTTAGAGGAGGAGAAATGAAAGCAAGAGGAGTGGCATGACCAGTCAGGGAAAATATCACAGCTGTGCAAAGACAGGACAGCCCGGACGGCTCGCCTACAGACTCCATATGGGTGGAGCTGAGGAACAGGAAAGCTGTGGCCACACTAATATGGTTATAATACTATTATAGACCGCCCAGCAGAGAATTGGAAGAACAAATCTGTTGTGAGATAGAAGACCGATGAAAGAAACAAAGTTGCAATAGTAGAGGATTTTAACTTTCCACATATTGACTGGGACTCCCACACCGTGAGAGGGCTGGCTGGCTTGGAATTTGTCAAATGTGTTCAGGAATGTTTTCTAAATCAATATTTAGAGGGAACAACGAGAGAGAATGCAATACTTGATCTCTTATTAGAGAACCAGACAGGTCAGGTGACAGAAGTATGTGTAGGTGAGCTCATTGAGTCCAGTGACCGCATTGTTATTAGTTTTAAGTTCCTTATGGATACGGATAGGTCCGATCCTCGAGTAGAAATTCTAAACTGGAGAACGGCCAATTTTGTGGACATGAGTGGATCTAGTAGAAGTGTATTGGGATGTTGTTTTTCTGGAAGGTACGTGCTCAGTAAGTTAAAGGACCTCAAAGGCGAAATATTTAGTGTGCGGAGTTTGCATGTTCCTGCCAGGATTAAAGGGAAAGTTAACAAGCATAGGGGACCTTGGTTTTCAAGAGATGTTGTTGCTCTGGATAAGAAAATGAGAGGTGTGCAGGCAACTAGGAACGAATGAGATAGTTGAAGAGTGTAGAAAAATAAGAAAATACCCAAAAAAATCAGGGAGGTAACAGGAAGACACGACGCTGCTTTGGCAGATAATGTGAAGGTTAACCTGAAGGGTTTTTGCAAATATATGAGGAGTAAACGGACAATAAGGGACAAAATATGTCCCCTAAGAGATCAGAGTGGTCGTCTATGTGTGGAGCCTCTGGAGATGGGAAATATCTTAAACGTTTTTTTTCTGCATCAGTATTTACTCATGAAACTGGCATAGCGGATATGGAAGGAAGGGAAACAAGCAATAGTGTCATGGAACATATAGAGATTAAAGAGGAGGAGGTTCTGCTTGCTTTAAAGCGCATAAAGGTAGATAAAGCCCCCGGGCCTGACAAGATATTTCCTCGGACCTTGAGAGAGACTGATGTAGAAATTGCAGTGGCCCTGGCAGATTTATTTAAAATGTCCTGAGCCACGGGTGCGGTTCCGGAGGACTGGAGGGTCGTTCATGTTGCTCCGTTGTTTAAAAAAGGCTCTGAAAGTAAACCAGGTAATTACAGGCCGATGAGCCTGACCTCAGTAGTAGGTAACCTCGTGGAAGCTGTTCTGAGAGATCGGAGATACAAGTATTTGGACGACCAAGGGCTGATTAAGGGTAGTAAGCGTGGTTTTGTGCCTGCTAGATCGTGGTTGAAGAATCTTGCAGAGTTTTTCGAGGAGGTGACCAAGAAAGTAGATGAAGGAAAGGCTGTGGATGTTGTCTGCATGGACTTTAGTAAGGCCTTTGAAGAGGTCCCACATGGGAGGTTAGTTCAGAAAGTTCAGACACTTGTTATGCATGGCAAGGCTGTAAACTGGATTCGAAATTGGCTGTGTGGGAGAAGACAGAGTGGTAGTGGATGATTGTTTCTCAGACTGGAGGCCTGTGACTAGTGGTCTGCCTCAGGGATCTGTGCTGCGGCCATTGTTGTTTGTTGTCTCTCTCAATGATCTCGATGATAATGTGGTAAATTGGATCAGAAAGTTTGCTGATGACGCTAAAATTGGAGGCGTTTTTGACAGTGAGGAAGGCTTTCAAAGCTTGCAGAGGGATTTGAACCAACTGGAAAAATGGGCCAGAAAATGACAGATGAAATTTAATGCAGACAAATGTGAGGTGTTGCATTTTGGAAGGACAAATCAAGGTACAGTAAATGGTAGGGCACTGAGGAGTGCGGAGGAACAAAGGGATCTGGGAGTTGAGGTCCATAAATCCCTGAAAGTTGGGTCGCAGGTAGACAGGTTTGTAAAGAAGGCTTTTGGTGTCCTGGCATTCATAAATCAAATTATTGCGGAGAGGAGTTGGGACGTTATGGTGTGGTTGTCTAAGACAGTGGTGATGCCAAATGTGTGCAGTTCTGGTAACCTAACTATAGAAAAGTATCAGTAAGATGAAAGAGAGCATAGTAGGTTTACTAGAATGTTGCCGGGTCTTCAGAAGTTGAGTCACGGGGAACGATTGAACAGGTTGGGACTTAATTTCTTGCACCGTAGAGGAATGAGGGAACATTTCATTGAGGTTTACAAAATTATGATGAGTATAGACGGAGTAAATGCGAGTAGGCTCTTTCCAATTAGATTAGGAGAGATAAGTACCCGAGGACATGGCTTAAAGGTGAAACGGGGAAGGTTTAGGGGGAACATTAGGGGGAACTTCTTCACTCAGAGTGGTGGGAGTATGGAAAGAGCTCCCATTGGATGTGGTAAATGCAGGCTCATTCTTAATTTTGAAGAATAAATTGGATAGATACATGGACGGGAGAGGTCTGGAGGGTTATGGCATGGGTACAAGTAAATGGGACTAGCGGGATAAAGTTCCGGCACAGACCAGAAGGACCGAATGCCTGTTTTCTCTCTTGTAGTGTTCCATGGTTCGGTGGTTCTATTTTTCGTTCTAAATTAGATTACCTGGCATTGATCAACATTGTACTCCACATGACAGACCCTTGCGTGCACAGTATTACCTCGATGTGTTTATGTGGTGAAACGATCTACATGTATGGCCAGCACAACAAAGTTTTTCACTGTGTCCTGGTATATCTCAGAATAATAAACAAATGACCAATTACGAATCCAAGGAGAGATACAGGTTACGCACGGGAACATGCGTCAAACAACGGGATTCAAAATTCATAGGGGCAGGAAGACATCATGGGCACTGTTACATTTTTACAATGGGAAAGATTGCCAGATCGACAGGTTTTCTACAGATAATATTTGCAACTCAAAGGCATTCCTGTACAGGTGATCCCATCAGAATGATAACTCAAGCTCGGCAGAGAGACTCGCTGGACACGTGGTTACTCATAATATAAGATAATATATTTCCCACCGTCATCCGCAAGATTGAGATTGTTGTAATTTATGAACCAGAGGCAGACGATCAAATAAGACGATCCACTAATTGTCAATAACCTCACTAATTGTGTTCATTTGCAAACCTTTGAGATATGCATGAAATGTTTCGAGCAACCGCGATTATCGCAGATGCTTTGTCATTTTGAATATATTCACCAAATCCAGGGTCTTGTATATGGTGGTAGATTTAACTTCTTTCACCGGTGTGTCTTTCGATGGGAGCTCGTTTAAGATTTCAGCGACTGCATGCACCCCATGGCTTTTACGTGTTGCATTCGTTTGTCATCTGCGTAGGACAGGATACTCCATTCGCCTGAGACTCTTCAGGAAAACAAAGTGTCAAATGAACATCCCGTTTTCTTTTTTTTAACTTCCTATCAGAGTAATCTCTATGATCTCTAACCGAAGGCAATTCCACAGCGCAACAGAACGTCCTTGTGAGGACAGTGTGTTACTGGAGTATGATGACAGGTTCGCTGAAGAAGAACAATGGACAACGTCAACAAGAATCAAAAATGAAATCGCGATGTGAGTCTGACAGAGTTTCGCAACAACCTGCACTGACTTCTCGAACCGTCATTGCTTCGTCTTTGAGATTTTGCAATTTGGGCAATGAATGTGCAGACATCATCCCAATTGGCATTTATACCGAATGCCATAATGATGTATTCCCTAGTCGTTGAAAGAGACAGCTTCCTTGACCGATTTTGAATTCTCAGTGTGTTGGAGCGGAAACACCTCAGAGTATAAATTACTGACCGTGGAGATGTATCGGCTCAGAGATTGCTTCATTGAGATCGCGGGCAGCTGGAAGACAGACTGATTCTCACACAACATGCTTGCCACATTTGACAGTGTCAAGAAAATATTTTACTTGATCATTGCCGTTGTTGGTGTTCCTGGTAAGAACATAGGCAAAGTAACGTTCGTAATTTTGTGGTTGCGGTGTTTGGCTTCGTTCAGCAACCGACACCGCCGTGATTCGGGTGTAGCAGTGAGTGCCGAGCAGACATCGGGAGTAGGTTCCCTGTTCGTTCACAATTTCCTTTTCGCTTTAGTCTGTGGTCTTGGCTGATGATAAACAGATTATAAACAGACAGTTGAAACAGATGGAGAGTAGAGGAGGGGGTGGGACGGATTGATTTTTGGATTGATAGCACGTAATTCTGATGTATCAAAGCAAAGCCGCAGTCAAATAAAGCTCCGATTATCCAGCGCGCTCAGAGCTCTCCAGGCGATTCAATGTTGTTCGTAATAAATACCACAACATGCTTTGAATTCAAATTTTAAAGAGTTACCACCGTATTTTAAGAAATTACGCAGCTAGTTTGAAGTGAGAGAAGGAACGGACACCCGGTGAGATTCAGAGAAGCACGGCAAATTTCACGTTTCAGGCAGATGTCAAAATATCATCAAATACGAGCATTCAACTGAGGGACTATGGGACTTCTAGTGCAGCAGGGTTTGATTCAACAGCCTATTAGCCGTGAAGTGAAGAGGGAGTTAAAATCCAACGTTGTTGTCTGTGGAGTCCGTTTGTCGTCAGACGTGGTAAAGGACGGGCGATGCTCCGCTCTGGAAAAACAAGCAAGAAACCATTCAGGATAATTCTGCAGTAATTATGAATAACCCCGAAGAGAGGCAGGTGTTTCAATTATATGCATGGGCATTCGACGAGAATTTCAACACGTTAATCACTCATGTGGAAAATACCTGAATCACTCATCGGATCAGGCAGCATGTGTGGAAAGCGAAAGGGGGAAAGTATCTGATCCGGGGCCATTCAACACAGGTGATGCCGTGTCCAAGGATCACAGCTCAAGGACAGAGACCGCCACCCCACGGTCCATCCTCTGCGTTTCGCTTTATTTACCCATCCGTAGGCAGATGTTGACTCAAGAGATCTGTCACGGTGGGATTGTGCTGACTGTAAACCGGTATCCGGGCTGCAAAACCCCATTGTTTTGGACTGAAAACTACACTGCTTGTGGGGAGCATAGCACACGCATGGCTCAAAACGTAACAGCGATTTAAGCAACTTGCTTTGTATTAATATTCAATGGAGTTCATTCCACTTAGTATTGTTTTCCTTCTTTTAATTTCTGAGTCTTGTGTATGATTGGATAGACGGGCGGTGTACCAGTAAAGTCCACTGCTCACGTAGGGTTAGGGCATTGGTGATGTCGAACAGATTTTCTCGACCTTCAGAAGTCCTTCTGTCAGTCACACAACAAAATGTTAACATAGCTTTTTTTTAAAATAAGATGATACACAGTGCTATAAATTTGTTTATCTTATATTGTTGACCACCTAAATCCAAAGAGGGAGCAGAAAAGAGCACCAGTTCAGTATCAGGGAAGTTGTTTGAAAGCGGAGCAAGGACAAGCCAGGGAACTACAGGCTGGGCAGCCTGATATCAGCAGTGGGGAAGTTACTGGAAGGAGTTCTAAGGGACAGCGTCTTCCAACATTTGGAATGATAGTGTCTGATCAGGAGTCAGCATGGCTTTGTGCGTGGGAAGTCGTGCCTGTCGAAATATGTAGATTTTTTTGAACAGATAAGCAAGATATTAGATGATGGTCGGGCAGTCGACTTTAGCAAGGTCTTCCACAAGGTCCCGCAAGGTTGGCTGATCTGGAATGATTGGTGCCATGGATCCAGGGCGAACTGGTTCGGACGATTCATATTTTGTTCGGAATAAAGAAACAGGGTGGTGGTTGAAGTCTGATTTTTGGAACGGTGGCGGGTAGTTAGCAGGTGCCGCGGTGTTCGGTGTTGGGACCATTGTTATTTGATATTTATGGAGGTGATTTGGATCTGAAAGCACAAAGATTTCATTTGAGAAGCATTTAGATAGGTACATGGAGGGGCAGGGCTGAGACGGATAAGAGATGAATGCATAATTTTGGACTGGATGAGTAGAGTCTGTGTCCGGCATGGAAACTTTGGTCCGAAGGGCCTGTGTCCGTGCTGTGTTTATCCGTGACTCCGCAGCTCCATAACGCGCAACCAACGGAAGTTCCAGAGTTTGAAAGAAGCGCAGGAACAGGGAATCCTGTGAGTGGGGGAAACGCGGAAACACAGGATTAGAGAAGTAGACCAGACAACGTATCGGCAGAACTATTCAATGGAGATGGAGCATAGTACCGGAGTATTGGCAGTGTGTTTGAACCCGGCTGGAAGAGAACTCGGGAATCATTCTCATTGCACAAGGTGCGCAGTATTCGGATTCTATGTATGGTCGGATGGTGGATGTTGGAAATTTTTCAATGATTCCTCCAAAGTCCCCGCTGCAATTCGTTGAAAATACCTCTGTCCCAGACCATACTGCTCTCCCGGTACCGTTCCGTTTCTACTCCAATACGCGCGTTTCCGACGTCAGTGATTCGGGTTTACATCTTTTGTACATCAAGGGTTGTGCTGTTCGTAAACCAAAGTGCGGTGGTTGTCATTTTCCGCTGAACTCTCTTCCCTGAGACACGCAGAGCAGTCAGTCGGTAATTTCCGAAATTATTTACTCTGTTCTCCCAGTGAATTCCGTGGCGATTGTGATCCTCTCCCGGGGAAAGTGCTGCCTCTCCACCTGCACCACTCGCTACCTCGTAGCCATGGCAGCGGCTGATCTACTGACCATCATCACTCAGGTCATACTGTGGCGTGTCAGTTATTATTATTTTCCTGGGACGTTCCTGGACATCACCCCCGTGTGCAGCGTTATCTCCGTCCTCGGATACGCAGCCACCGACTGTTCTGTCTGGTTCACCGTCACTTTCACCTTTGATCGGTTTGTCGCTATCTGTTGCCAGAAGCTGAAAACAAAATATTGCACCGGGAAAACTGCGGCTGTGGTTCTGACATCAAACGGCGTTCTGTTCTGTTTCAAAAATGTCCCCTTCTTCTTCGTATATCAACCCGGGAGGGTGATCGACAATGTACCCTGGGACTGTATTGTGAAGCCCAGCTTCTTTACGGATCCCTTATGGGCAGGATATGATTGGCTGGGTACCGTTTTAACGCCTTTGCTGCCCTTCGTGTTCATCCTGGTGCTCAACGCTCTGACAGTCAGACACATTTTAGTAGCCAGCCGTGTCCGTAAGGGACTGAGGGGTCAGAACAAGGGGGAGAACCGCAGTGACCCGGAGATGGAGAGCAGGCGGAGGTCTGTGATCTTACTCTTCACCATATCCGGCAGCTTCATCCTCCTGTGGTCGGTTGCAGTTGTCGATTTCCTTTATTACACCATTGTCGGAGTGGATCCCAGTAATTACAACGATTCCCAATACATTTCGCAACAGTCCGGTGGCATACTGCTGACTTTAAGTTGCTGCACCAACACATTTATTTATGGGGTGACTCAGTCCAGGTTCAGAGAGCAGTTCATCAACGCAGCGAAATATCCGCTCACCTTAATTATTCAATTTATAAATAAACAAATTATCTGAGTTCCACACACGGACGGGTCGCCATGAGAGAGACACTACACGGGAGCAGACCCCTCGCCACAAGTGGGCCCCGCCCACCAGCAACCCGAACCTTTTAAAACTAAACGTACCCTTTTATTTTAGTTCCTCCACATTCCCGTCAACGCTCCGTTCTCCGCTGCTCCCTGGTACAAGACACCGACATACCAGTGTCAATGTACATCGGTCAATGTTCCCACTAACGGTTGTTGGGGATGGGGAGCAAACGGCGCACCCAGCGGAAACACCCGGAGTCACAGGGAGAAGGTGCGGACTCAGACGGACCGCACCGGAGGTCGGGATGGGGCCTGGGTCACGGGGGCGCTGCGGCAGTCGTTCCGCGGTGAGTTTTCGTTGATTAAATCCAACACCTGCGCGTCCTTTCACATCCTCTGTCCAGCCAGCATCCCCGTGTACAGAGATTCCGACTCCTACTGTGGAGTTGTCATGAGTTCAGTCAGTTGGCGTCAAATTTGTGACGGGTTCACCTGTACAGGGAATGTCTCCCCATGGTGCAGTCATAATCTGCAGAAACTCTGTCGCTCCATGACAATCTCCTCCATTCTAGAATGTGAGTGTGTTCGCCGACGAATGCAAATGTCAGCGACAGGGAAGTTAGTGAAGGGAATTTTTCGGGGACAAGATACATTTACATTTGGAGAGGCGGGAATTAATTGAAGACAACTAGCATGGCTTTGTAAGAAAGGAGTGCTGTCACATTAATTTGTTCAGAGGAGGTAACAAAGCATTTAATGAATGCAGCGCGGGGATGATATGCCGGGCAATTGAGAAATGGTTTTGCAAAGAAACTTAGGTTGATCCATAGAGCCAAATGACAGGTAAAATGATAATAAAAAGCATCGTCTATGGGAGCATAATTTGGCAATACGCCCATCTGGTCTGTTCCGCCATTCACTCGTGGTTGATCCGTTTCTCAACCTAAATCTCCCGCCTTCTCCCAGTAACCCTTAGCCCTGTTACCAATCAAGAACCAATCAATCTCCACCTTAATACTCCCAATGACGTCCTCCACAGCCCTCTGTGGCAACAAATTCCACAGATTCTCCACATTCTGTCTGAAGAAATTCCTCCTTATCTCAATTGTAAAGGGACGCTCCTTTTTGTCTGAGACTGTGCCCTCGGAGCCAAGACTTTCCTTTCAGTTTGCGCCAGGTTTCAATGCGATCCCTCCTCCTCCTTCCGATCTCCCTTCAGCACAGGCCCAGGGACATCAAACGCTCCTGATACCTTAAGCCTTTCAGACCTATTATCATTCTTGGGTACCTCCACTGGACTCCCACAGGGCCCAGCATATCCTTGCTTAGATACGGGGCCCATAATTGCTCAGCAAGTGCCCAATACCGTCTAACCAACGCTTTCTGAAGCCTCAGCAGTGTATCGGTGCTTTTGTGTTCTGGTCCGCTCGAAATGAACGCCAACATTGCATTTGTCTTCTTTGCTGCCGATTCAACCTGCACGTGAACCCTGAGGGAATCCTGAACCATGGTAAGCTGCAGTCCGTACACTGACCACTGCGAAGATACACTAGACACCGGCAGGAATCCTGAAAAATACCCCTTTTTAACCATTCTCTGACTTCTGCCAGTCAGGTGATCTTCTGTCCATTCTGGTACCTTGCCTGCAACATCATGGGTTCTTATATTGTTTCGCAGCCGTGTGTGCGACTCGCCTTTGTCGAACCTGATTGGTACCTCTTCAAAGAATTCAAACAGAATGTCGGGCAAGATCTCCCCTGAAGGAAACGCTGCTGTCATCGTCCGATTTTATCATATACTTCGAAATTTCATCCGTCCCCTTGGACTCCGTAATCTCACCAACCGCCAAGGTCAGGCTCAACGGCCAATAGGTTTCTGCCTTTTGATTCCCTCCCTTGTGTCAGCGGAGTCATATTTGTGCTTGTCCATTCCTCAGAGACGCGAGTTCACCACAGTGATTCTAGAAGGATCACAACTCATGCCTCCACAATCCCTTCAGCGACCTCTGTCAGAACACTGGGGTACAGTCCATATGGTTCAGTTGTCATATCCACCTTCAGACATTCCGAACTCCCAGGCACCTTCTCCGCAGTAGAAGGATCAGGGCCCTGGCGAGTGTCATGGAACAGAGGGACCCAGGAGTGCAGGTGCATCGTTCGTTGAAAGCGGCTTCACGGGTACACAGGGTGGAGAAAAAGGCGTTTGACAGGCTGGCCTTCATCAACCAGAGCAGTGAGCAGATGAGTTGTGCAGTCACGTTGCGGATATTTCAGACGCTGGTAGGCCTCGTCTGGAAAATTGTATTCTGTTTTGATCATCCTCTTGAAGGAAATATGTTATTAAACTAGAAAGAGCACAGTAAAGTTTTACCGGGATCTTGCTTGGATTTGGGGGACTGAGTTATAAGGAGAGTTTGCGTATACTTGGAATTTATTCGCTGGAACGTCGGAAATTGAAAGGTGACCTGATAGAGGTATATACGTTAATGAGGGGATATAGACAGGATGAAAGCTCATGTTCTTTTTCACAGGGATGGCGTGGTAAAACAAGAGGGCATAGTTTTAATTTAGGAGGCGAGAGATGCAAAAGGGACATCAGCGGCAGCTTCTTAACCCCGAGGGTGGTGTGTGTTTGGAATGAGCTCCAACAGTGGCTGAGCCCAGCTCATTAGCAACGTTTAACAGCCATCTGTACAAGTACACGGAGATGATAGGTTTAGCGGGCAAAGGGTCATACGCGGGCAGATGGGACGAGCTCGCCGTGCAACACAGTCGGGCGAATTGGACCGAAGGGCCTGTTTCCGTGCTGTGTGACTCTGTGAGGGGTTTAAAGGGGATCTGAGGGGGTACATTGTTCACACAAAGTGGACGGGGAGAGCTGAGAGCGGAGACCCGGTGGGTGCAGAGGGAAATCATTTTCCAGTATTGGGGGAGAGGGCGTCGGCTGAAGTTGAGACAAAAGAGTTTTAAAGGGAATCGGAGGGAAAGTTTCTCTTTGCACGGAAGGGTTTTGTATCTGCCACAGTAGGCCCCGGGGTCAGAGGCAATCACTGCATTTAAGAGGCATTCTTGAGTAGACAAGACACCTTGAAGGATATGGATGCTTATGGGCTTAGTGTGGTCCCCGGTTCCTCCTCCCTGTACACAAACCAGGTATCCGGTCCCCTGTCCACACAACGTGTCCCCGGTTTCCGCTCCCCGTCCACCCGCCGAATCTCCGGTCCCCTGTCCACACACTGAGTCTCCATTTCCCTCTCCCCGTCCACCCACCGACATCCCAGATCCCGCTCCCTGTCAACGAACCATCTCCGGTACCCTCTGCCCATGCACACCCACGGTCCCCGTTTCCCTCTTACCGTCCACCCACCAAGTCTCTGATTCCCGCTCCCGGCCCTCCCTCCGGTCCTCCAGTTCCAGCCTCCGTGACCAGTCGTCGATCCCTCTCCCTTCCGCTCTCCCGATTCCGGATCCGGTGTCCCGTCCACGCACCGATTCTCCGAATTTCTCTCCCAGTCCACCACCTAATCTCCAGTTATCGATGCCCTTCCACCCAATGAATCTCCCGTTACCGATCCCCGACCACCCAACTAATATCCTCATTTCGCTCACTGTCAACCCACCGAATCTCCGGTTACCGCTCGCCCTCCACTTAACGAATGCTCCGTTAGCTCTCCCCGTCCACCCAGCGAGTTTCACCTTCCAGCTCCCTGTTCAACCCGTTTGTCTCCGGTACCCGGTCCCTGACCACCCACTGTTACCCGTTTTCTTTAAACTCTCCAGTTCTGTTGACGTCCTTCCTTGAAACTTTTCTTCGGGTTCCTGCGATCTCTTTAAATTTACCAAGTTAACAGAACAAATCCTAATTTGTCCTCACATAATAAAACTAAAGTAAATTGAAAGGTCGCTGGGAATTAATAGAAAAACTTCCAATCGCTCAGAAAATCTAGGAGTGTCAAACCAGCTCCTGGCGGAACTCCGCGGGTCAGGCAGAGTCGATGGAAGAAAATGGACAGTCGACATCTGGCTGAAGATGATGGAATCTGATGGGAGAGGAAGGTGGTTTGGAAGCAAACGGGGAGGTGGATAGGGCAGGTGGGAAGGGTGGGTCTGGGGAGTGGAACCAGTGGGAGGGGTGTGGAAAGTGTGGCAGAGGGGAAAAACAGGGTGATGGGGCTGGGGTGGGTGTAGGAATAACCTGGTGGATGAGGGGGAGAGGGAAGTGGGACCGAGGGAGAAGCAGTTGAAATGAAGCTGGGGAACTCAATATTCATGCTGTGGTGTTGGGGACTCCCCAGGCGGGATATGAGGGGCTGTTCCTCTGCTTTGTGTTCAGCCTCGCCCTGGTAGTGGAGGAGGCCGAGGACAGACACGTCGGTGTGAGTAATGGGAAGGAGAAATCAAATAGCTGGAAACCGGGAGCTCCAGGCGGCCATGATAGAATGAACACGGGAATTCGGCGAAGCGGTCTCTCAGTCTGTGCCTGGTCTCGCCGACGTAGAGGGGTCGCGTCGGGATTGATCTGAGAGTGTGCGGGAGGTGAAGGAAAGGTTATATTAGGGTGTGTGAGAGAGTGCTGGTGGGCGGTATTACACTGGACGGGATACTAAAATGTTCAGGGATTGGGATGAGACAGGATGAGATAGTCCAGCGTGTAGGGAGGGTGCAGTGAAATGAGACCGGGTGGGGATATTAATTGGTGTTTGGAGGGAGTGGAGGGTGTGTTTAGACAGGAGGGGTATTAACGTGTCTGCGAAGTGAGCAAATAACAGTAGGTGCTTATTAGTGAGTGCGTGGACCGAGGGTTGGTAGGATTAGACGGGGTGGGGTATAAATGAGTATCTGGGAAAGGAAGGGTGGGATTATACTGGTGGGGTATTAATGGGGAGTAGATGGATGGAGGGTGGGATCTTAATGTGTGGGGTATTAATGGTGCAAGGTCGGAGGGGAACGTGAGATTAGAATGGGTGGGGTATTACTGGTGCGAGGACATAGGGGAAGGTTTGTTTATACATGTTGGGGTATGAGAGGTATGTGCAGAGAGGCAGGGAGGATGGGAGTATACTGAGTGGGATTTAATGTGCACGTGGAGGTAGGAAGGGTGGGATGAGACTGGGCGGGGCATTAATGTGGACGTGGGCGGAGCGGAGGGTGGGATTCTACTGGTTGTGGTTTGAACGAGTATATGGCTTGTGGGGAGGGTGGGATTATACTGGATGGGATATTACTGGGTATGTGAAGAGAGGGGAGTGCAGGATTTGACTGTGAGTGATTAGTGGTTACATGGAGGATTGGTCGGTAGGATTACACTGGCTGGTGTAATCATGGTTTTGTGCAGGAAGACGAGAGTGGGAATAGAAAGTTGGGTACTGATGGGAATGTGGAGTGAGGGGGGCGGGACGTTTATATTGTTGGACAGTTTACTCTTCTATGTAATACTCTCCTCCCTTATTGCTTCTTCAGTTGCCCTCTGTTGGATTTTAAAGTTTCCACATTCCTCTGACTTCCCACTAATCTTCTCCATATTGCATGCCTTCCCTTTTGCTTTTATGCAGTCCCTGATTTCCCTTGTCAGCCTTGGTTGCCTCTTCCTCCCCTCAGTGTGCTTCTTCTTCCTTGGCATGAAATTCTGCTGTGTCTTCCAATTACTCCCAGAAACTCCTGCCATTGCAGTCAACCCGTCTTGGTCTCCTTCCAATCAAATCCGGCCAGCTCTTCCCTGATGCCTCTGCAGTTGGTTTTACTCATTTGTAATAATGTTACATCCGATTTCAGCTTCTCCCTCTCAAACTGCAGGATAAACTCTATCATATTATTGTCACTGCATCTTAAGGATTCCGTCACCTTCAGCTCTCTGAGGATTTTGTGCAATGAGTGCCCTAAAGTCGGCCTCATGAGTCAAAACTAAATCTATAATTTTCTTTTCCAAAGAGGGTTGTACAACAAACTGCTCTGCAAATCCATCTCGTAGACATCAAACTTTTTTTTCGCAGTCCACGACCAAGAAAGGCAGTCTCATTCTGCAGCAGGAAACAGATCATATTGGAGGTTTGTAGAGCGTTGGCTGATGTAACTTAATTTCGAAATATGCGAGGAGATGAATTTTGGGATGTCAGGTCGGGTGACGACGCATTCAGTTGATCACCCGGAGGAAACCCATGCAGACAAGGGGAGAATTTACAAACTCCTTACAGAGAGTGGCTGGAATTTAACCCGGGTCACTGGAGCTGGAATAGCTTTACGCTTACATCTTCACCTCCAAGCAGAAACAGCACAAACCTCATCAAAATTGGGATTTAACTCTAATAGCACAATGTTGTTTTTCGTTCATGGTGTGAGTCCCACCATTATTCGACGCCCAAGATGCAAAACCTCTTCAACGACCACAACGAACTCCCATCGGCTGCTGAACCACCTTTGAGGTCTTCGTTCCTCAGATCATCGGAAACGACGTCGATCTGATTCGTTGGCGCCGTTCTGGTCTCAACAAATGTGTGTGTGTCTGTTTACATCTCGCTGCCTATGTAAAGCAGCCAACATAACCAATGGCCATTCCCACCCTCTCTTCTCACTCTCCCATCGGGAAGGGGGTAAAAAAATCTCCAAAACTCGCAGAGCCTATCGCAAGGACTGATTTAATTCCTGCTGTTATAAGACTATGAACAGACCTCTTGTAAAATAAAGATGAAATTTTCACCACACAAATCCACCTCGTCATGATCCTTGCACCTGATTGTCAACCTGCACTGCTCTTTTTCTGTAACTGTAACTCTATGCAATGCATTCTGTTATTAGTTTTCCATTGTACTACCTCGATGTGCTGAAGTCGTGAAATGATCTGCATGTATGTCACGCAAAACAGAAAAAAACTTCAAAGTATCTTGGAATTTCTGACAATACTAAACCAATTAAAAATAACCTCTCTGAGGAAAGATGCACTTTGTGCACGGGGCATGCACCAGTCAACCTGATTCATCATACACAGGGGCAGGTAGACCTCAGGGGGCCGGTTGGATCTACAATGGGAGGGATGGTGAGATGGACAGGCTTTCTGCAGGTTTTGTCTGCGCCTCAGAGAAGGCATTCTTGTACAGGTGAACACATCATAAAGATGGCTCAAGCCCGGCAGATGGAGTGCAGAGTGACCCTAAATCGCAGGAGTTGTGGTCACTCTGCCCTCGTAACACACTCATTGGTACCGACTGACTTGAATATTTAACCCCATTATTTTACCAGCGTGACACCGGTGATGGAGATTGCTACAAAATTTCAACAAGAAGCATAAAGTGCAGGACGAAGTTATCCAGTCAATAATCATATGTGGTGGAACCGCAGTTAACACTCATCTTCAGAACACGGTCAAGAGTGTCAGGGCGCCTCTTTGCAAATCAGAGTTGGGCGCTGGGTGTCAGACAAAGACGATGTGGAGTTTGACTAAGACAGCTCAGATGATGAGGAACAGGAGCACTGGACGTTATTTTGGGGTTTTGCAGAAACGGAGTGAGGGATGGACAGGAGCACAGTAATGCGAAACAACGAGAGGGCAGTTCACCCGAAACTGTAAACTGGGCTTATTCTAGATGGTTGCCAGAAGGTCGCGAAGATGAGACCTTGTTCCTCCAATATATGTGAGAACTCCCTATGGCGAAGAAGTAGGCTGCAGACAGAAACATCGGAATGTCAGTGGATTAAGAATTAAAGTGTCATGCAACGGGCAGCTCAGGATCAACCATGCGGACTGAGAGCAAATGCTCGACAGAGCTATAACCCAAACTGTGTTTGTTTTCTCCAATGTAGGGGAGACCACATTGTGAACACCGAATGAGGTAACCAGAATGGAATAAATGCAAGTACATCGCTGCTGCAGTTTGTCACATGAGAATGAAATGAACAAAGCGAACACTTTTAATTCACACTGAAGTTTACAGTTGCACTTAACCTGTGCCCTTCGTATTAGATACACCTGCTATGGAGAAACGTTTACCACAACCGAACTCATGTCTGCTGCTCAAAATTTTGTCCACTTCGATGCACACCGCGCATGCTTCCTGCTCTTCAAGGAAACAACCCAAGCTGCCCTCCTGATATCTAAAATGTTCCGTCGTGTGCAACTTCCTGATTTATCTGCTCTGCATCGGCTCCAGTGCTATCACGTCCTTCCTTAATATGGGAACAGAAAATTGAAAGTTACTCCAGTCTAACCATTATTTTATGTCATTGTATCATGACCATCTCTGCCACTGAAGGCAAGCATACGGAATGCATTGAACACCACATTATCTACCTGCGTTGGTACCTTCAGGGATCCTTGATCCTTACATTATCC
>NW_026262533.1:0-32863 GCF_009764475.1 Pristis pectinata
CTCTCAATTCAGTAAGCTCAGGGTCTTTCGTCTGTTCCACCATAAATTCGTTCCGCGACAAAGACAAATCTTTATATTCAGTATCAATACAAGGATTTTGATCCTCCAGTGAAGACAGAAAAGTCTCAGACAAGGCATCACAATTTTCCTCCTGTTTAGGGCTGTCACAGGGAACAACATCAGGTTGCACAGGACTGTCGGCCTTGGCTAATTCTTTAGCTCTAGCTCGAGTCACCGCACAGGATGGGTAAACATCTGGATCATTCTCAGACTCATCAACCCTTGGTTTGGTTATTAACCGTACCACAAGGACAAATTCTCCATCCGCAAGGTCATTTCCCAATAGCAAAGAAACTCCTCCCACTGTATAAACTAGGTAGTCTGCCTATCTGGGCAGGTCCTTCTACGAAATTTGATTTTAAAATCACCTTGTGCAAAAGGACTGACATGCTGTCACCTGTAACGCCTCTCACTATATTTACCTCACCAGTGTCAGTTTCTTCACCAAAATTTAAAACACTGTCCAGCAAGAGAGATTGGCAAGCCCCAGTATCTCTTAGGATTTTCACTGGCACTTCAGTGAAACAAAACCCTCTGATAAGAACGGAATTCTTTCCTCACCTCCTCCAACTGCGCAGCCTTTACCTCTGGCAAGGAGTGATCTTTAGCAACATATCCTAAACCTTTCTGATTTTTAATTACCTGAAGACAAGCATGGGGCACGGCTTCCTTCCTTTCCTTCAAAAGGGTACAATTAGCTATTACATGGCCAGGTTTCTTACAGTAATAACAAGTACGCTCGGCAGGTTTCTCCAGCACTGGCTTCTTTTCATCCTTCCCTTTTTGATTACCTCCCAATTTAATCTCCGGTTTACCTGGATTGTCCTTATACTCTTTTGAAAGGTTTTAGGTGGTCCCCGTTTGGATTTATGGGTTAAAGCATAATTATCTGCCAACTTAGCAGTTTCTTGTAAAGTTTCCACTTCCTTTTCATTTAAATACGTTGTTGTTTCAGCTGGGACACATCTTTTAAAGTCTTCCACTAACATCAATTCCGTCAATTTATCATAATCCCCAACTACATTTTTAGCCATGCACCATAGTTCAAAACATTTTCTCTTTCCCTTGGCAAATTCCATATACGTCTGATCTGCAGATTTCTTCGTCTCTAAATTTTTGACTATAAGCTTCAGGTACCAATTCGTAGGCCTTCAACGCAGCTTGTTTTACCTTTGTATAATCAGCTGCATCCTTAACAGACAAAACAGAATAAGCTTTTTAAGCTTTACCTTTAGTTACACTCTGTAACATAAGAGCCCATACTTCCTTTGGCCAGTTTGAACTCCCAGCAACCTTTTCAAAGTGTTGTAAATAATGATCAACCTGATTTTCCTCAAAAGGAGGGACTAATCGAAGCTCCCTAATGGCTAAAAAAGCATCATCAGAATCAGATTCCAAACTCTTTCGCATCTTTTTTAACTCATGCTGCCGCTGTTTTTCCTTCTCCTCCCTATCCAGCTCAAACTTCCTCATTTCCATCTGGGCCTTCCTTTCCTCTGCCTCAGCCTCAAACTTCATCCCAATTAGTTCCCGTTCACCCTCTAACTTCAACCGAGTTTGCTCTCGTTCTCATTCAGACTCTAACTTCAAGCAAGTTTGCTCTCGTTCAGCCTCTATCTTTGCCAGCTACACCTGTGCCTCAGAAATCGCTGGTTCACTGCCAGGAATCTGTTTTAACACCCTCTCCTCAAACACCTTGACTTCCACATAATGGCCAGCTATCAGACTCTGAATATTTGCCTTTTTCATAAATCGAGTTACTGCCTCCAGATGTAGCTCTGTAGCAATTTTCACCAAATCAGGCTCCCTCATCCCCTGAAATCCTTCAGGGGTGCTTTTTTTTTTCAAAAATGTATCCATTGTTGCTGTTTTCCACACACAAAAGCAAATAAAAAAGAATTTATCAGACCGACCACAATCAGTCGTCCACTAAGACCCCAAATTGTTCAAACTCAGATCTCCAGTACCAGTCTTGAGCTCGACTTCAAACCATCCTCGTCAATCTTTTGATTGGATACCATACAAATCTCATTAACCTTGGGAACTATCCCGGAAAACACTTGTTAATTTTGGTTTGGATCCCGGACGAGCCCCCAATTTTGTTACGAACCAGCAACAAAAGAAACACACTGAGTCATGATTCAGTGTTAAAAACTACTTTATTAATAACTTATGATGGTAAGAAAAATAAAAGTAAAAATGTTAGAATGTTAGAAGTAAAGATGTTAAACCTTGAACATTAACCCCAAAAACTAAACTCGTCCTGTGTGTGTGTGGCAAAGTCCCAAAATCCAAGTCCAGCAATGGTTCTTAAAGTCCAGTTCAGCAAGCCGTAAGGTGAAAAATGAGCAAAGGCCTCTTCAACAACCACCGTTGTCTGAAGATAAGACGTAGATGTAGAGAGAACACAGAGAGTAATTACGAAATCCAGATGTTCCACGATGGAACACAAACACCTCAGTGTTTACTCGGTAGTGACTTCCTCACCCCGAAAAGCATCCGAACCGTGGCCGTCCACACAAATACCTGTTTCCCTCCGCAGGTTAACGACAAAGTGGACTCCACCAGATTACTCAAAAATCCATAGGTGGGTTGTAGTGACAGACACAGTTATTGTTTTTCATCCATAGATAGAGAAACTAGCAGCCTGGTCTCTCTCTCTCTCTGACTGACTCCGGCTGACTTCTTCAACAACGTCATTACGTCATTTTAGTTCACTTGACGTAAGTACACCACACACACACACACACACACACACACACACACACACACACAGTGCCCTACCTTAAAGGGACATTCACCAATAGTAGCCTAGTCCGTAACAGCAAAGAGGGGGGTACAGAGGACAGGGTGATTCCCGTGTCCACCAAGGCTCGCAAATGAGTGTCTCCTATTTTAAGGGTTACCATGAGTTGCGTTTCAGAGTCTTGGGAAAGTGATATAACCGCTCCCTCCACCACCACCTCTCCTGGGCCCCCCTATGCTTGTGGAAAATGGTGGTTTTTGGTGAAATAGGCCCCTCCTCTTTCATTCTGTTCAATCGGCTTTACAGGTTCTCGACAAGGGGTGCTTCGACATTCCCTGGCCCAATATTCCTTCTTTCCGCAATTCCAACAGATTTCATGGGATAAGTCCCTTCTTTGTCCCCGAGTCTGTCCCCCTTTTCCATTTCCCCTTCCTTGCTCTTGATGGTAAAATTGTGTCTTATGTGTCCTATGGACATCTCGAGGACCAACAAAGAGTCCTTCTCGATCCATATTTACCAAGGTGGTCACTATCTGATTCCAGTTCATAGCTTGCCAATCCAAATTTATCATCTTAAAGGTCTGTGCATGTTTCGGCAGCATGCAATTGAGCAGTGTCTGAATGGCCAATGACCCATGTCTTTCCAACTGGACCCCTGAATATTCCTTCCATGTATTTCTAAACTAAGCTATAAAATCAGGTCTCCATCATCCTTCCTTTCTAGGCATCTGGTCGCTTCTCCTAAGTCCCCGTGACGTGCTGCCCTCTAATGGCCTCCCTCCCTCCGTAGGCCAGCCAGTAACACAGGGATTCGTGACCTTCTTGAACTTGATCATCATTTGTACGCCAATGCCCATGTTCCCCGGGCGGATCCTGGATTTTATCTTTCAGATTCGCCCATAAACTCCCATAGACACATTTCAACAGGGTTTGCAAGTCACCCGGGAGAGGTGTATAAATTTCGCACAATTGTTCCAACCAATTGAGGAATGCTGCTGGTCTTTTTATGGGATTAGGGGCTTCAGTAACCATGGCTCGTGCTTCTGCAGGAGTCCACGGTTTTAATGTTGCAGTTTCTCCTATCATTATCTTTGGAGCCTGAACGTCCGAGAGCGGAGGAGTCAGCGGTCATACTTTTGCTTTGTTCCCCTTCCCCCAGTTCTCCCTCCGCGCCTTCCCCTACCCTTGCTCCTTGTTCGGGTCATCAGCTCTTCCGGCAGGAGCTAAAGGCGCCGCTTGTCCCTGAGTGCGGTTGTTTTGCTGACGCCAGGCAGCTACCGTCTCTATTACCGCGTCCATCATTCCATCTGATCCGATATCGGGACTATAATCTCTCCTTCTTTGAGATACCATTTGAGGTATCTGGGGGTATAATGGTACGGGGGCCGGTATCGTAGCGTACCGTGGCGAGCGGTTGATGATGCCGGGCCTTGCTTCTTGTCGAGGCCTGATGCGACAGGAGGCTCCTCCTCCTTTTCTTTCTTTCTCTTTTGTTTAGGGGGTTGGTGTCTCTTTGCCACCTCCATCCACTTCTCAAAACATCCCATCATATCTTCAAAATCCCACTTAGTATCCCCATCCCCATTGGCTACCTCATCCCACCAGGTCTGTCTGTCATCACCCGGTGACCCCGGAGGCATCAAAAGATCTCCTACCTACTGCCGATTTTTCTTCGCAGTTTTCATCCGTTTCTGCGTTACCTCACTTACTTTCAAGGCCCCTTGCGATCTCGCTCGTCGGGGCAGGGCCGCAGGAGCAGCAGAAGCCGCTCGAGTGCTGATACTTCCTATTGTCTGAAAAAGAACTCAGTTACGCTGCGCGCTCAATTATTTCCCCCAAAATCTTAACTACAGTGCTCACCGGTGTTTAGAGTTCCTTCAGCAGTCCCTCCGTTTCTTTATTAACGGTAGATACCCTTTTCTCTCTAGCTTGAGAGGTGTTAGGCCGTCCCCCTTTCAACAAGGACGCCAATTCTCTGAACGTGGAGAGTACCTTTCTTCGCTTGGGTTCTTCTCAGGGATTCTGCTAAATAGTATCCGTCCAGTAGTTCCTCCCCAGCTTGAAAGGTGTTAGGACACTAAGACCCACATAAACCGTTCTCTGTGCAGCCCCATAAACCACTTTAGGTCAAGAATCACATAAACCCCTCTCTGTGTAGACTCACAGAAATAAGTCTCTGTATAGTCCTACATAAAGCCCTCTCTGTGCAGCTCCACGTAAACTCTATCTGTGTAGGCCCACAGAAACCATTCTCAGTGCAACCTCGCAGAAACCCTTCTCTGTGTAGCCCCACATAAACCCCGCTCTGCGTTTCCCCATTAAACCCCTCTCTATGCAGCCACTCATAAATCCTTCTCTGTGTAGCCACATATATTCCTCTCTCTGTGTAGTCACTCATAAACCGTTCTCTGTGTTGGAACACATAAACCCCTCAGTGTAGCCTTTATAAACCCCTCACTGTGTAGTCCCATATAAACCCTTCTCTGTGTAGCCCCACATAAAACCATCTTTTTGTAGTAGCCCCACGTAAAACCCTCCATGTGTATCCCCACATAATCGCTTCTCTCTGTAGCCCCATGTCAACTGCTCTCTGTATAGCCCAACATAAACCACTGACTGTGTATCCCCAAATTAACCCTTCTCTATATAACCACACAAAAACCCTTCTCTGTCTCTCCCCCGGAAAACACTTCTACGTGCAGCCCCACATGAACTCCCCTCTGTCCCCCCACATAAACCCATCGCTGTGCACCTCCACATAAACCCCACTAGGTGTGGCACCAACTAAACCACTGTGTATCGCCTGATTAAATCCCTCTCTGTATAGCCCCACATAAAACCATCTATTGGAAGCCCGAAATATACCCTTCTCTGTGCAGCCCCTCATAAATCCCTCTCCGTGTAACCCCATATGAACACATGTCTGTGTAGCTCCAGATAAACCCCACTCTGTGTAGCCCCAGATGAACACTCTGTGTAGACCCACATAAACCATTCTCTTTGTAGCCCCGTTTGATGCTTTCGCTGGGCAGCCCTACATATACCACTCCCTGTGCAGACCCACATACACCCTACTCTGTGAAGCACCAAATAAACTACTCCCTGTGTAGCCCAACATAAACCCTTCTCTGTGTAGCCCAACATAAACTCTTCTCTGGGTAGCCCCACATAAATCCGTCTCTGCGCTTCCCCACAAAAGCCCTTCTTGGTGTAGTCCCACATAAACAACTCTCTGTGTAGCCCCACTTAAATCCTTCTCTCTGTAGCCCCACAGAAACACCACTCTGAGTAGACCCACATAAACGGTTCTCCGTGTAGCCCCACAAACACCACATTAGGTCTAGTACCACATAAACCTTGAGTAGCCCCACATAAACCCTATCTGTGTAGCCCCAGAGAAACCATTCTCGCTGTAGCGCCGCAGAAACCGCTCTCTGTGCATCCGCCAAAAGAACCTTACTCTTCAGCCCCAATTAGACACCTCTCTGTGTAGCCCCACTTACACGCTTCTCTATTTCGCCACACATAAACACTTCTCTCTCGAGCACGACATGAACTCTTCTCTGTATAGTCCCGCAAAAACCCTTCTCTGTGTAGCCCCACATAAACCCCACTCTTTAGCCTCACATAAACCCCTCTCTGTGCACACCCACTTGAACCCTCTTCTGTGAAGCCCTACAGAAACCCTCTCGGTTTAGCCTCAAATAAAGCCCTCTCTGTGGAGATCCACATTAGCCCTTCTCTACGTAGCCCCACATAAACCCTTCTCTGTTTAGCGACACATACCCCTCTCTTTAGCCCTACAGAAACCCCACTGTTTAGCCCCAGTGAAATACCCCTCTCTGTAAACCCCCAAGTCCTACTGAGTGTATCCTTCTCTGTGATGTCCCACAGAAACCCGACACTGCCTTGACCGTTAAACCCATCACTGTGCAGCCCCACGTAAATCCCTCCGTGTAGCCCCACAGAAACCTTTCTCTGTGTTGCGCTGCATATACCCCTCTCTGTAGCCCCACATAAACCCCTCTCTGTGTAGCCCCACAAAAAAAAACCCTCTCTGTGTAGCCCCAGAGGTACCCCTCGCTGTGTAGACGCACATAAACGGTTCACTGTGTAGCCCTACAAAAAACACTTTAGGTCTAGAACCACATAAACCCCTCTCTGTGCAGCCTCACAGAAATCTCCCTCTGTGTAGCCCAACATAAACCCCTCTATGAGTAGCCCCAAATAAACACCACACACAGACTGTCATAAACCCCACTCTGTGCCGACCCACTTGAACCCTACCCTGCGTAGCTTCACAGTGTAGCCTGTGGGTTTCTGTCAGGCCCACACAAACACCAGTTTGTGCAGCCCCACTTACACCCTTCTCTGTGTCGACATATATAAACTCGTCTGACTAGCCCCACATAAACCACTCTCTGTGTACCCCACTATAAACACGATATGTGTAGCCCAGCAGAAACCGCTCTGTGTTTCCCCATATAAACCCCTCTCTGAGTAGACCCACACAATCTCCACTCCGTGTAGACCCAAAAAATCCCTGTGTAACCCCACTTACTCGATTCTCTGCGCAGCCAAACATAAACCCTTCTCTGTCTAGCCCACAGAAGCACTTTTCTGTGTAGCCCCAGATGGACCCTTCTCAGTGTAGTCCCATATAAAACCCTCTCTGTGTAACCCCACATAATCCCTTCTCTGTCTAGCCCCACATAAACACTTTTAGTTTAGCTCCTCATGAACCCTTTAAAGTGGAGACGCACATCAAGCCCTCTCTGTGTAGAACCACATAAACCATTTCCAGTGTAGCCCCACATAATCACGACTCTGTGTAGCCCACACAAGCCCTTCTATTTGTAGCCCTACCAAAACCCTTCTCTGTATACCCCACATAAACCCCTGTCTCAGTAGCCCCACTAAAACCACTCCTGGTAGAGCCCCACATGAACCCTTCTCAGTGTAGCCCATAAAAACCCCTCTCTGTGAAACTACACATAAACTCCTCTCTGTGCAGCCTCAGAATGGTTCAGGGCAATTAATGCCCTTAAAATGGGTTGGGGAAATGGTTCTCACCCCTGACAACCGGGACTCTGACCCTGGCCACTGAGATTGTCACCACTGACCACTGGGAGTCTCACCCTTTTACCTCTGACCACCAGGAGTGTCACATCTGAGCACAAGGAGTCTCACCCGTGACCGCTGGATGTGTCACCCATGACCACCGGGGGTCTGACTCCTGACAACCTGGAGTCTGACGACTGAACACCAGGAGGCTGACTCCTGACCACCGTGATTGGCACCCCTTACCAGAGGGAGTCTGAACCCTGACCACCGAGAGACTGACCCCTGACCACCGTGATTCTCGCCCCTGACCACCGGTGGTCTGACCCCTGATCTCCGGGAGTCTGACCCCTGACCACCGGGAGTGTCACCACGGACCATCGGAGTCTGACCCCTGACCACAGGGTTTCTGACCCCTGAAAACCGGTAAGTCACCCCTTACCACAGAGATTTTGACTCCTGACCACCGGGTGACTGACCCTGACCACCGGGAGTGAACCCTGAAACCGGGTGTATCACCACTGACCACCGGGAATGTCACATCTGACCACCTGGTTCTCACACCTGACCACCGGGAGTCTCACCCATGTCCAGCGGGAGTCCGACCCTAGGCCAGCGGGAGTGCCACCCCTGGCCACCGGCCGTGTCACCCCTGGCCACCCGGAGTCTCACACCTGACCACCGGGATTCTGATCCCTGACTGCCGGGAGTCTCACCACTGACCACATGGAGTCTGACCTCAGACCACCGAGAGTCTCACCCCTGTCCACCGGGAGTCTGAGGCCTGACAACCGGGAGTGTCACCCCGACCACCGGGAGTGCCATCATTGACTACTGGGAGTTTCACCCTGGACCACCGGGTGTCTGACAGAGGGGTGTTATGTGGATTTGCACAGAGAAGGGCTTATGTGGACGACACAGAGAGCGGTTTATGTGGGGATACACAGAGAGCGGTTTATGTGAGGCTGCAGAGAGAAGGGTTTATGTGGGCTACACAGAGAGGTATTTGTGTGGGGATACACAGAGAGTGGTTTATGTGGGTCGACGCTGAGTGGTGTTTATGTGGGGCTACACAGAGAAGGGTTTGTGTAGGGATACAGAGAAGAATTTATGTGCGGCTACACAAGGTGGGGTTTATATGGTGCTACACAGAGAAGGGTTTATATGGGGACACTCAGCGGTGTTCAATTGGGACTACACAGAGTAGGAATTATGTGGGGCTAAATAGAGAGGCGTTTTTGTGGGGCTGAACAGAGAATGGTTGAGGTGGGGTTACATTGAGAAGGTCTGATGTGGGGTTACACAGGGAAGAGTATCTGTTGGGCAGCACAGAGATGTGTTTATGTGGTGTCTTCTGTGCCGCGATTCAAGTGCTCGTGTCGATATTCCTTCAGTGCTACAACGCCTCTGCTTCCAGCACTATCTCATGCAGTGTATTCCAGGTATTCATCAATGTCTGGGTGAACAGTAATGTTCGCCTCAAATCCTGCCGAAATCTCTTACCACTTATTTTAAATACCGGTGCTCTCAGTTCCTCTGCCTTTATTACGGAGGAAAATTTTTTTCAGTCCACTCTATCTATACCACGCATTATTTTATATACCTGCATTATGCCGGCTCTTGACCTTCTCCACTTCAGGGAAACAGAACTAATCTCTCCAGACTCCCATCGTCACTCAAACGCTCCATCACAGGCAACATCCTGATAAATCTCCTCTTCCCCCCTCTCTTGCACGATCATATCCTCCCTCTAGTGTGGTTAGAAGTGCACATTGTACTCCAGCCGATGTCTAGAAGTTGGAGCAGAACCACCCTGATCTTGTCTTCAATGTTCTGACTAGTTAAGGTCAGTAGCCCAGGTGTATGCATAACCACCTTATCGGCTGTTGGACGTTCAAGGATCTTGGAATTGAAACCCAGTCTCTCTATTTCTCCACACTCCCTCGGACCTCACCATTCATGGTGTCGTTCCTGGCCTCATTAGTACATCCAAAATGCATCACTTCAATTTTATCAGGATTAAAATCCATCTGTTATTTCTCCGTCATCTGTCACCTCACTTGTAGCCAGCGAAGATGTAACGAATATCAACTAGACCACCAGCAATCTCTTCTGTTGCCCACCATAGCAGCCTGGGATAAATGACATCCGGCCCTGGCGATTTCTCCCCCTTGAAACTCGCTAAGGCGTTGCGTACCTCATGCTTGTTTGTGAATTCTATTCACTACAATCTCATCTTTGTCTTCGCAGAGTTCCTCTTCCACAATGTTCTTCTACTTTGTGAATATCGTCGATGTGTATTCATTTAGGATCTCGCTTTCCCCTTCTTTCTCCACGCCTGCTTTGCCCCTGATGTCCATAATGACCCAATGATACCCCTCTTTATTTTTTTTCTTAACATACCAACAGAATGTCGTCGCATTTACCTTAATTCCGTCGTTTGTAATGTTTTGTGACCCCACTTTCGTGCCTTCGTAATTTGCTCTTAAGCGCCTCCCTGTACTTGTTATCTTCTTGACCTGTTTCTACCCACTACTTGCTTGTTTTATTGCACGAAATTCATGGCTCCCTGTGCATGTTACCATTGGCTTTCGCTCTTACAGCAATATGACAACTTTGCAATCGTTTTCTTTTTTCTTGGATCGCCCCCCACTGAAAAAGTGTACTTACTTGCAAGTAGGTGCTCCCAGTCCATCTTATTAAGGCCCTGTGTTACTTTAATGAGGATAGCCTTCCCCCAGTTTAAGCACTTTAACCTGAATCCATCACTAATGATTTCCATTATCACCTTGAAACATCTCACATCTCACAGTTGCTTGCCTGCGTATCTGTTCCTGAAACTCAGGAACACTCCTGAGTGTAATGCACACTCACAAAGTGACAATTGCATTAAAATTCCTAATTTTTAACCTGATGTCCTCATTTGAAGAACCTTCTTGGGCATCCTTCAAGGATATCCTCTCTCAATACTGAGGTAATACATCCCTTTACTAACCGTGTAATGTCACCTCTCCTTAAACAGCCTCTTGCTGTGGAGATAAGCTGTGAATGGTTCATCCGGTGGAGGTCAGGACAGAAACTGCAGGCGGCTATTAGCTGTGTTTTTATTTTCGAGAAGCCATTCATACCCTCCTCTGTGTTAACTGCTGCCAGTGACCTGATTCCTGCTGCCGAGCCAGCCACCAGATTCCAGTACGTTTTCGAACAATTTTCCCGCTTCAGTGCTTGGGCTGAATAAACACATCGTTGTAAATGCAGTGAAGCTGCTCAGAGACCCGAACATTCAATTGTTGAAATACTGGGACCGGACAGCTTGTTGTGGAAACAGACAGCGACCGGAACAATTCCTAACATTGGAATTAAACGTCAATTTCCAGCAACAGCAACAGAGGTGGCGGCTCTCCGGGAATTCAGCAGCTGAAATAACGGGAACTTCAATGCCCTCTGTTCACGATCCCACTCAATGATGGGGCAGGTCTGAGCAGCCACGTGTCCAACTCCTGCTCCTGCTGTCTGATGTCTTGTGGATGCAGAATGGAAAGGGAATATCTGTGATGAGGCGAAGACAGGATTTCCGGAATAAGTTGTAAACGAGGTCATCAGGTCATTGCGGGTAATGCGGGAAGTTAGAACGTGGAATTACAAAGAAAGGATCACGCATTTGCAAAGTCCAGGACTGAAGGGCTGCCGAAATCAGGCTGCGCTGAACAAAGGGGAAAATTAAGGCAGTATCACAAATACCACAACACGCAACGAGTGGCTGATGCGAATGGAAGAGGAGATGGCAACGTGAGGAAAGGAACAGTCCCTTGCAGATGCTTAAATGGGAGATGACGGTATTTCGTGCCGGGCCCAATCAAACAGCCCGCGATCAAAATCATTCGCCTGGACGAATTCGTTACTACTTTCAATCACTGCTCTTTCGTCGCCGCTCATTTTCTTCAGGTCAAAGATGCACCTTTAAGAACTGACATGGGCAAAGTCACAACCGGCCTTTTAATGAGGGATGGGTTCAGTCCGACTCGGGCACCTCCCTCATTTCTTTCGAGCATTCAGTGGTTCAGTCCTACTCGGGTTTCCTCCGACAGTGTTTTTTTTTCTGATTTATCGACAAATGTTGCTTCCTGTATTGAGACAAAACACTTGTATTCAATCCGCAGGAGAAACGCTGAACTTCCAGTTCTCCGCCATTTTAAATGTCCGTCACTTGAGGACTCTCACCAACTTGATGCGTGAGTCACACTACCGGTTTCCGGATGGGCGCATTGCAGATTTCATAATTAACTCATGCAAAGTGATGAAATCAAAGTGAATCATAATCTTTCAACGGCTGATTTTTAAAGGTTGCATATTTCATACACAGATAGATAAGATTGGAAATGGATCCTGCGAAATCCTAAAGCGAATATGTGCACAGAATTTCCTCAATGTATTCTTGCAATGTTATCAAGCAACTCAGCTGAATGAACGTATTCACTGGGACCAAAACAGAAGTCAGCGATGTCATGTGCTGAGGGTCATCGTTGCTTTTCATGGTCTGGCGACGTTTCTGTTTCACGCTCCATTCCACCCACTCCTTCTCAATATGTACAACGGTAAATTTACGAGTTAGAGAAGAACTCTGTTTCAACTCTCCACACTTCTCTGGCATTAAGTACGGCGAGTGTTCAAAAACGCAGATGCTATTCCATAATATTTCAATTATTCTTATGTGGATCAAATAGATTATCAGTCTCTTTAGCAGACCCAATCTTTTCATTTCTGTGTTAAATTTCTCTATCGACCCGAGATTCTTTGTGCGGGGCATTGAGTATGAGATTAAGGAAGTTACGTTGCAGCGAGGTAAGACTTTGGTTGGGCCGCACCTGGGCTATTCACAATCAGGTTATTATCACAGAGTTACATGATTTGAATTTGGAGTTAAGTGTGCAATCCTGGTCGCTCCATTACAGGAAAGATGCGGAAACCATGGAAACGATAAAGAAGCGATTTACCAGGATGTTGATTGGATTAGAGTGTATGAACTATAATGACAGGTGGGACAAATGTGGGCTGGTTTCTCTGGAGCGGCAAAAGCTGAGGTGAGCCTTATAGGAGTTTATAAGATTATGATAGGCATGAATAGCATAGATATTCAGAATCTTTTCCTCAGAGTAGAAATGTCAACTGCTAGAGAACATGCAATTACGGTAAGGGAAAGTTTAAAGGATATGTGAGAAGCAAGGTGTTTTGCACATTGGTCGGTACCTGGATCGGGCTGCCGAGACTCGAGGAGGTGGTGGTGAAACCAGATACAATAGTGACTTTGAAGGGGCGTTTAGATAGGCGCATGATTATGCGGGGAATGAGGGATATGGATCATGTACAAGCAGAAGATAATTAGGTGTTCGGAGCCGATATCCTGGGCCGAAGGGTCTGCTCCTGTGTAGCGCTGTTCTGTGTTCTATGTTCTATGAGATAGATTTAGACCCATAATAATCTATAATCTATTTTTCTGCAACATGTCTTAGAATTGAACAGGTAGATCGCTGGTACCGAATTATCACTTACAGTTTTCCGCACTTGATCATTGATTCTTTCGCCTGATTTGTGAATTCCCTGTTCTTTGTCGTCAAACACGTGGACTTGTGAAATGCTTGCGCATCCTTAGAAGGATTTGGAATATATATTCGAAAGTTCAAAGAAGTTTCAATCAGATTTACGTGTTATTTACAGAGCTGCCCGTTTAATGTAAACAAATATTTCGCTCCATTCTTCAGCTCCTCCCTGAATTCCCTCTGCGTCAGACCATAGATACACATATTCAGTTCAGGAACTGAGAACCTTCAACATAAACCCAAACTGTTGTGCGATATATACTGGGCTATTGAAATACCCGTTTGTTTAAAAATAATTTCCCGCTTGCCAGTTCATGGAATGTATTCCATAGGGCATCCACAGTAATATGAAGTTCACTGATTGGGCCAACAACCAAATCATTGAATTTCTCCGGTTCTGCATCTCCGGATCTTTCTGATTCTCGCTGCTGTTCCTGAGTTCCTGACGCACTCTATTTGCCACTATAATATGGCTAACGGTTAAAGCATTGGATAAAAGGATTCAACAGTTTGGTAATAAAAGTTTCGTGATACTGTTAAATAACCCGGAGGCTTTCCACACAGACGAAGTAAAGTACTCAGCTCTTTTGGACCCAGCGCCATGGCACTCGGTTAATTATATCGTAAGGCTCCACTACACCACAAAGTAGAAGTGAATGCACCTCACACAGCTCACGATTCCCACTATTACTATCACCACCGTCGCTACTCTCTCCATGCAATATTTGTTCAATTTTTTTTGCAGATTTTGACAACCGATGGCGACGCGTCGATCGAACGTGAAAGCGACCGTCAACCAAACGGAACAGTCCGTGGTTGCAATCCTCACAACAAGTGTCACAGCGCATCCTTGTGTTGTGAGCAAGAAATTAACCAATATTTAGATATTGTTGATCTGCTCCACCTAAACAACAGTGACAACGACCAACAGACCAGGTAGCGAGTGATGCATTTGGAGAGACCACATTTTCCGCGGGGTAGGATCACAATAACCGTTACATTAACTGCACGATGTAAAGAAAGACGAATATTGGTTCAGAAACGTTAAATATGACTAATTATGATGCATGTCAAAACATATTAGAGTCTGACCCCGCTGAAATCAAACCGCCTTCTGGAACTTCCGTCCACGGCACCAGCACGCTTGCCTTTACCGAGACAGGATGCTGATGGTTACCAGCATTACCAGGGGTTGGGTGGGGAATTGTGGAAAAGAATCTGTGGCGAGGAGTCCTCAAGTGATGTGCTTTTGACATCCTGCCGAGAGGAAACCTGGCAGCGACTGAACGGAGGGCGAAGTAATGGGTGGGACTTTGTCGTCTGCATCAGAATCCGAGTTTCTAGAGATATGGTCAACCTCTAATATTTGGTAAATGTAAAACCGTTAAAATTTATGTCAACGCTCTTCATAAATAGTATTTAAATTTAAGAAATCGACAATTTACCTTTATAAGACTCTCATAGATTACGCCAGAAAACGATTGAAATTTATAGATTACAGGTCTAACCGACATGAATCAGAGAGGCTGATTTCCTCTGTAAACCTTAGGAACCGCAATGAGAATGGGCTCCATGTGGTGTTCAGTAATGGATAGTGGCGGCAAATGCCGCGACGTCTACTGTTTAATAAATGCGTGATTGCATGGGATCCACGCAAATCCACACATACATGATTTGGAAAGGGTGAAAGTCGACGACCAGAGCCATACGATCCAGTGTCCTTATCCTTGCGTCTTTGACCAAGTCGACTTGGTTTCACTTACGGCAGCGAACATCTCAAGAGTGCGGCACAGGGAAATGCGATGGAAATGATCAGTGGGCACTGCACGGCGAGGAAGCCGTCAGGATTTTCAAGAAACAGGGCATCACATAGAAACATAGAAAACCTGCAGCACAATTCAGGACCTTCGGCCCACAAAGCTGTGCCGAACATGTCCCTACCCTAGAAATCACTAGGCATACCCATAGCCCTCTATTTTTATCAGCTCCATGTACCTATCCAAAAGTCTGTAAAAAGACCATATCTTATCGGCCTCCACCACCGTTGCCTGCAGCCCATTCCACGTAAAAAACTTGCCCCCTGATATCTCCTCTATATCTACTCGCTAGAACCTCAAATCTATGTCCTCTTGTGGCCACCATTTCAGCCCTGGGGAAAAGCCTCTGACTATCTCGCCGATCAATACCTCTCATCATCTTATATATCTCTATCAGGTTCCCCTCATCCTCCGACTCTCCAAGGAGAAAAGGCCGAGTTCCCTCAACCTGCTTTCATAAGGAATGCTCTGCATTCCAGGCAGCTCTCTTGTAAATCCCCTCTGCACACTCTCAATGGCTTCCACATCCTTCCTGTAGTGAGGTGACCAGAGCTGAGCACAGTACTCCAAGTGGGGTCTGACCAGGGTCCTATATAGCTGCAACAATACCTCTCGGCACCTAAATTCAATTCCACGACTGATGAAGGACAATACACCAGATGCCTTCTTAACCACAGAGTTCAGCTGCTTTGAACGTCCTATGGACGCCGACCCCAAGATCGTTTGCGCACATTTTAGGTTCAGCCGCAGCGCCCTCATGGACCCTTTTGCTTGCGCAGACGTGATATCGAGACTTTGTGAAGGAAAAGAGCCGTGCTCAGAGAATTACTGAGGCGACCCTGGGCGATTCGCGCGAGGCGACTACAAGGCGTGACCCTGTCGAATTATTGTAGGGATCAATTAAACAATATTCCTTAATAGGAAGAAAATTATTCAATGGAAGTGCATACATCAGTGGAAAGGAATGTCCCAGAAACATATAGCAAGGAAATTAGTAATAATTTGCTGAGGACGGATACAGAAGAAACCGAGTGAAGGGTCAACCAAAGATCTCGACAATTATTGAAACAGAGCACAGGTTATGCTAATTATTCAGAAAACGGTAGAGAACTGAAGCCCACCCCCCATCATCGACAAAGAAACTGCCCGAGACTATGTTTTGTAAAACAAAACCGAACAACAGTTAGTTGTTAAATTCCTCAGTGGAATGAGCTGATAGCATCTGAGAAGAGGCAAGTCTCTGGCGGATCCTTACCTCCTGCCATCGTCCGCGAGCACTGCGAAAGTAGTTTTACATTTCTGGCACAACAGGCATTTACAAACCGCAAACGTCTCTTATATATTAAAATATTCATTTATAGATACAGATTTCAAATACACTCAAAATCATGCAGAACAATATCATTAAAATGATTTAATTTACAAAGTTGGGAAACTATTTCCCAACTCTCCAGGTTTAACCCTGCACACAAAGGAGGAACGCGTCCGATCCCGCGAAATGAGGCGGGATCCAGCACAGGAGGCGGAATCCAGCAACTCCCGAAACTCTGCTGCCCCACCTGGATCATAACAGCGGACCGGAGAGGCAGACTCACCGCACTTTTTCGTCAGATAATAAAGGGTTTGCATAAGTCCACGACTGAATTACTAACTAGCGGCTGAGCGGTGAAAGGCTCAATGTCCGACAACCTGTCTATTATTGGACCCGAGCCGTTGAAGGAAGAACTGATGGCGGTGCCAAAGCGATGTGAGAGAGACCATTCTAATTCCTGAAAGTATTCGTCAATGTGAAACACACATTCAAAATAATTGTCAAAAAGAAAACAACATTGGGAAAACAGACAGAGTTTCAACGATCTCACGGACATCTGAAGAGACATTCGAACAAGTACTGAAGGAGGCGTTCACGGAGGATAATTCGCAGTGTAATGGCCAAAATAACTTTCATCACCGGAAATTAACGGGGAAGCTTTTAGAAAGAACTGCAACGATGTTCTATTCTATTATGACGACTTTCAATGCGGATCACTTCTGCAGCCAACTGACGTACACTAACAATTACCAGAGCTCACAGGGAGATATAGATGATATGCAGATCAAACCAAGTGGGTACATTTGATGGACAATCCTAATTTTCTACATTGATGCAAACTCAGACGCTGCAATTTTGTTGAACTTAGTTTTCAGGGTTGCGATTAGAGTTGCGGTTATGTTTGCAGATTAAGGGTGCGCCAGGATCACTGCTTCTCAGCACTCTTTAAAACCATGATCCAAGCCCGGACCAATCACCGAATTCCAGAGGCACGTGGGAAGTGACTGCCCTTCAGATGTTAGGAAGCAGGTTGCTATTTGGTGAATGACCCTTTAAGGCACCTGGGCAGTAGAGTAGTGGTGTGTGTGTGTGTGTGTGTGTGTGTGTGTGGGGGGGGGGGGGGTGTTATCAAGACAGCAAGATTATAAGACGTGCTGGCGGTTTTGATCAGTGAGTCGAGGAGAGAGAGAGAGAGAAAGAGGGAAAGAGAAAGTGAGTGAGAGAGAGAGAGAGAGAGAGAGAGAGAGAGAGAGAGAGAGAGAGAGAGAGAGAGAGACCGGCTTGTCTCCGTAACAATGGATGAAGAACAACTGTTGTGTCTGTCACTACAATCCATGTATGGATTTTTGGAGCAAACAAGTGGAGTCCACTTTGTCTTTAACCTGCAGAGGAAAACATGTATTTCCGTGGGAGGCCACGTATAGAATGCCTTTAAAATGGCAGATACTTCGGAACAAAGCAATGGAGATCATCAGAGATTGGGGTGTCGTATGGGTTCCATCGTCGAACATGTGGATTTCGGAATTTCTCTCTCTACATTTTCTCTTCAGTCGGTGGTTTTGAAAAAGCCTTTGCTCAGATCTCACCTGATGACTTGCTGAATTGAACTTTGAGAACTATTCCTGGACTTGGAGTTTGTGAATTTGCCACACACACACTTTGAGTTTATTTTTGTGGATTATGTTTGATATCGAACGTTGTTACTTTTCTTATTATAACTAGTTATTAATAAAATAGTTTTTAATACTTGTACATGGTTCGGTGTGTTTCTATTGTTGCTCGTACGTAACAAAATTGGGGGCTTGTCCGGGATCGATCCCCAGATGGACGAGAGTGGTCCGAAATCGAACTCAAGACTGGTACGAGAGGTTTGGGTTTGAACACACTGGGGCTTAATGGACGACGGATTGTTGGTCGACCTGATAAAAGTCTTTTCGATTGGTTTGTGTGTGTGGAGACCAGCAACACTGGATGTTGATACATTTTTGAAAAAGCCGACCCTTGTGGGATTGCAGAGGATGAGGAAGAATGATTTGTTGAGAATTGCTAAAAAGCTAAACCTTGAAACATTAAAGTGGTTTATGAAAAAGGCTTGCTAAATTGAAAACCCTTGTTTTGAGAAATTTTCAGCTGTGGACGTAATTGCTGAGACTAAATTGTCTGAAAACTCGAAGGTTGAGGCTGGCGAAGATTCTGTTGGACTAAATATGATCCCGCAAGGCTGGGAAACAACTGTGTTTTAGAAAACATTTGAAACAAAATTGGAACAGTTCCAATTTCAACAAAGTCAACAAATGAAGCAATTAATTTTAAAATTTCTGAACATGTTTGAGAATGGTTTAGATGGGAGTGTGACCATGTGATAAGTCATATGGAAGGCAATCAGCAATGGTCTTTGCTCATTGCCGCCAAAAAGTTCCATTTTAAATTCATCAGTCCACAGGACTTGTTTCCATGTTTAGATGTTCCTTTGCAAACTTCTGATGCTGAATTGTGTTGTGAGGACGCAGGATAGTTTGGAGAAAAAAGGGTGCAGAATTCATGAAAAGAACACCTCTCCAACTGTTAAGCACGGGGGTGGATCGATCCTGCTTTGGCCTTTTGTTGCAGCCAGTGGCATGGAGAACATTTTATTGCTAGAGGTAAGAATGAATTCAATTAAATACCAGCAAATTTTGGAAGCAAACATCACACTGTCTGTAAAAAAGCTGAAGGTGAAAAGAGGATGGCTTCTACAACAGGAAAAAAACGATCCACAATGGACTAACTCAAGAGGCACAGGCTGAAGGTTTTGCCATGGCCCTCACAGTCCTCCGACCTAAACATTATTGAAAATCTATAGATAGACCTCAAAAGAGCAGTGTATCCAAGACGGCCCAAGAATCTCACAGAACTAGAAGCCTTTTGCAAGGCTGAATGGGCAAAAATTCCCCAAACAAGAATTGAAAGACTAAGAGCTGGCTGCATAAAGCGTCCAAAAGCTGTGATATTTGCCAAAGGGGGTGTTACAAAGTACTGACCATGTAGGGTGCTCAAACTTTTGCTTCGGGCCCTTTTCCTTTTTTTTTGTTATTTTGAAACTGTAAAATATGGAACTAATAAAGTAATCTTGCTTACAATATTAAAGAAATGTGTCATCTTTAACTTTATGCCTTTTGGAAACCAGGTCATCTTTTACTCGCTTAGCTATTCACCGTAACAGAAATTTTGACCAGGGGTGCCCAAACGTTTGCATGCCACTGTATCGATCTAATCTATCTGGTCTAGCTATCTAATCTATCCGTCTATCATCCCGTACTTCACTCTCTCTCTCTCTCCCTCTCTCACCAGGTCTGCTCCTCACTTAATGTTGAGCGAGCAGCCGAGTTGTCAGGAGGCGAAGTCCAGTTTTAAAGGGATAAAACAGATTAAGCTAGTGGGCGATAAAGCAAGGTGCTCCCTCTGTCTATATGATGCCACCAATATTATAATTGACAGGAGTTTCAAGGAGGTAGCGTTGGTTATCTGAACCATTACAGATACAAAGAAAAGTTTTGTTTGACGCGCCTCATTATTTACGACACGGAATCAGGGTTGCGATTTTTTTCTCGGAAGATCTGTCAAACTAACATCAAAACAATTTGCTTGGAATGTCAGACGAATAGTTAAACATGCTACACAATGACACAATGAGTAAAAATAGTTCACACCGAGTGTTTGTTCACTGGACTTTGGCTGATGTGACAGAGGAGTACACTAATTGGCTTAATCGACATTCCTCCTGGTGTATAAGGGCTGCTTGAAACAGCTCATGTTGGTAGTTGGAACGTTTCGAAGAAATTATCGCTGCTTCGGGCCGAAAATGAGATATCCCGCAATTTACTACATTGTCAGCATTTACTCCCCTGTACTTGTAGCCGTCGGTATTCCTGGTAGGGTACTAAAACCGAGTGCTATATGTGTGGCACAGTCGTTAAATTACACTTTGCGACGTCAAGTGGCTTTGAACTGTTGTCCAGGTGCTCAGTCCGTTCTGTCAACTCAGTCAGTGAATACTGCAAAGATCAACACTGTGTTATTTAGTTTATTAACTTTATTTACATTACTTTGTCTACTTTGTTGTTTACAGGAGTTTGTATGATATTTTAATACATTCATGTTTTGGATTTATAACGTATTTAGCATACCGTGTAAAAGGAATGATTTTTATAAATGATGTGCAATACCAGAGATATTTTAGCCCGCTCACAAAGTACGCATTCGGTAGACTCCGCCCCAATATTAACTCCTGTCAAAGGTTCTTCGGGCATCCCTACGCTGAGGCATGTGTGGCTTGTCAGCTAAGACAGTCACTCTTGAGTCTTACCTGGCCGTGATACCCATCTCTCGTCTAAGCAGTCCCAAGACAATATAATCCATAGATCCGTCGAAGTTTACTGGCAATGTGTGGAGAACGTGGGACACGAATCTGTGCAGCGTTCCATTGGCCCAAAACTATTCCTAGTCTTTCAGGTCTCTCCACATGAATGAGGTTCTTCCCCTCCGTGTCATCCCGAGAAAACTCTTCCCAAACCGAGGAAACTACAATCGTACTGACTCCATGCAAGTCTCTGTCGTAGAAGTAGAAGGTGAAAAACATTAATCCATGTTCTGCTGTCTCGGAAAATATACTAGATTGGTCGTGTCCTGTATTGAGAATCTAAACGATATTTCCATTTCACCGCTCCGTTGAACCGCCTTCCAATAACGTACCAATCTTATCATCATTTCAATGTATCCGTATTATGAATGTTTTCTGGTTGTTATCTTGGTAAGCGCAATTTGATGTCCCATCAAAAGTCATGACCTAATTCCCGGGTCTTCCCTGACAGTGGGGGAAAAAACTGCGCGAAGGAGAAAGATCTGCTTTCAAAAAGTGAGGCTCTGTTTGTCCCAATTATTTTCTGTGTTTCTCCAACAAGAATAGTTTTGTTCTGTAAGCGGTGTGTGCAGCCGGTTCCCCAACAAGTATTTGACATTTTCCGCGCGAGATTAATTTCCTGCCACTGAAGGGAGTTGGAGAATTATTTTTGTCCCATTGCATCAATCTTCCTGTTCATGTGATACTTCTGCTTCCTGTTTACTTTCTTCACCTATTACCACATTATGACTGATTAGACCTTTTTCTGTTTGGACATGATTTCAATTTCTTAGAGATATCTTTGTACAGGTTTATTCCCATAATTGTTTTATTGGGCCAGATCACAGTTGACTCGCAATCGCCTCCCGCGCCGTCCCCGACCGCATGAGTATTTTTGCCGAACAGCGGCTCCCCACGTCCAGGACGCCTCGATGTTCTTCTAGGTGCAGCGGTCAGACAGTAACAATTCGCCTTAGAAAGGATGATGCTAGTCCCTGACCCCAATAGCTCTGGTACCCTTTTGACATCCCGTGACGTCAGAAATCATTCTCTGTCGTTGATATGTAGATGGCCTCATCAGGTGAGGTAACATTAAGATCCTTTTAAAGATCGAAGCGGGACATAGTGGAACAGCTAATGGTCAGTTGGCAAAAGGGTGTAACGCAAAACGTTGCAGCAGGTGGTGATTTTACCATTCCCAATATTGACGGAATATTGACAGTTCTGGGGGCTTATTTCGGAAGGACTTCGTAAAACAATAGGTTTTTTTGAAGTTGTGCAGGGAGGGGCTGTAATTGACATATTCAGGAATGGGAAAGGTCAAGTGATTGAAGTTTTTGTGGAGCAAATCTTTTGATGGCAGTAACCGGAATTCGGGAAGCTTCACGGTAGTCGTACAAACATAATATCAAGTTGGTCCTTGAGTTCCGGCACTAAACTCGGGAAAGGCTGATTTCGACAGTGTAAGCCAGGACGTGGGAGAGGTAGATTTGGAGCAGCTGCAAGAGGGGGGAGACTACAGCTGATGAGTGGAAGGCGCTTAAAAATGCGATTGTAATAGTTCGGAGTCAGAATTTCCCTGAACAGTAAAGGGGCAGCGATGGTAACGTGAGGTAACCCAGGTTAAACGAAGATTTGAACAGTTGATCAGGTAAAACTGAGAAGGACATGATAGGGATAGGAAATTGTTATCGGAAGAGTCATTCGATATTTATACGGGAGGAAGGTTTCATAGAGTCCATAGAGTTATACAGTTTCATAGAGTGATACAGCACGGTAACAGGCCCTTTGGCATGCCGATCAAGTTACCTATCCAATCTACTCCCATTTGCTAGCGGTTGCCCAATAATCTTATCTGAACCTCTCCTATCCATGTATCTGCCCGACTGTTTTAAGTAAGGTATTATTGTACCTGCCTCAACCATTTCCTGTAGCAGCTGACTCCACATACACAGCTCCCTTTGTGTAAAACGTTCCCTCTCAATTTCCTATTCAATCATTCCCCTCTCACCTGAAACCGATGCGCTCAAGTCCTTCATCCTCCAAGCCTGGACAAAAGAGTTGAGTGCATTCACGCTATCTATGCTCCCTCATGATTAAAGAATCCTCGATAAGATCTCCTCCCAGTCTCCTATGCTCAAAGAAATAGAATATTAGCCCGTCAGAACTCTCCCTATAACACATACCGTCAAGTCCTGGTAACATCCTGGTAAATCTGCACTGCACTCTTCCCAGTTTAATCATATCTTTCCGAAGCAAGGTGACAAAAACTTAACAAAGTACTGCATGTGCCCCTCTTTGGCGTCCTCCTCCATGTTCTCCGAACTTTACAACTGCATCCACATGTGAGAATCATGTACATGAATGCCAAGATCTCTCTGTTCAACAACACTCCCCAGGACCTCGTCGTTTAATGTGGAAGTCCGACCTGGAATTGACCTTCAACACTGCAACACCACGTCCTGACCCGAATTAAACCCAATTCGTCATTCCTCGTCTACTTCCTCAGCTGACCAAGATCTACCTTTCACTTTTGATAATATACGTCACTGTTCGCTAAAGCACCGCTTTTAGTGTCATCTGCAAACTTGCTTACCATGCCTTGTACATTCTCATTCAAATCGTCGATATGGATTACAAACAAAAATGGGCCCAGCACCGAACCCTGAGGCACAGGACTAAGTCACGGGTCTTCCGTCCGGTAAACCAAATTCCTCTGCAACCTTACATCAAGCTAATTGTGTATCCAATTATCCAGCTCTTTCTAGATTCCATGCGCTCAAACCTCCCAGAGCAGCCAACCTTATCAAAAGCCTTACTGAGTCTATATCGACCAGGTCTAGCGCCGTACCCTCATCGACCTTATTGTTCACATTATCAAAATCTCAAACAAGTTCATAAAACATGACCTCCCACTCACAAATCCGTGCTGAATATCACAAATGAGATCTTGTCTTTGCAGATACATGTATATCTTACCCCTCATATACCACTCCAGTAGCTGACCTGCCACAGAGGTTAGACTTGGTTGTCTGTAGTTCCCAGGGTTTTCGTTCCGTTCCTTCATAAATAAAAACACACCACTTGATACCATACAACCTACCGTCACCTCATTCGTGGCCAACGACGACGCATATATCTCAGCCAGGGCTCCCACGACTTATTCTGTAGCCTCCCAAAATGTTCATGGAAATCCCTGGTCAGGCCCTGAATATTTGTCTTCCTTCATACATTTTACGACTCCCCACGTATCCTCTCCTGCAATGCGGACTATCCCCACCACCTCCGTAATTACGTTACCCAGTTAGTTAGAAGTCTTCAAGTGCAACCTAAAAATGGAGAAAGAATATTAATTCATGACTTCGCCCTTCTCCTGCGTTTCCAAACAGATTAGCCCACTTCGGTCGATTATAGTTACCATGCACATCATGTCACATTGATCAGATTAAGTCTATTGGGAAGTGACTATTTATTTTATCGTTTCTTTCAGTTAATTTAACGGCAATAGTGGTCTCTCCAAATGCATCACTCGCTACCTGGTGGCCATGGCGGCAGCAGATCTATTGGTCGTTGTATTTTCTGTTACATTGGATCGGATTAATCATGTATATTTGTTTGCGAATTTCTTGTTCAGACCTCCGCTGTGTGCTGTGGCACCTATCCTGGCGATTGCAGTCATCGATAGTTCTGTTTGGTTGACTGTAGCTTTCACTTTCGATCGCTACATTGCGATGTGCTGCCAAAATTTGCGGAACAAATACTGCACCGAGAGAATAGCGACTGCGGTGATAGTGACTGTCTTTGCAGTGAGTTGTGCCCAGTCATTTCCATTTTACTTTGCAATGGATCCAGGGTATTGCCGTCCAAAAGCTGACCACTTTACATCATCCGTGTGGAGAGCTTACGAATCATTTTACATCATCATGACACTGTTCTTCCCAATCTCTTTAATTCTTCTCTTCAATGCTTTAACCATCAGACATATCATAGCAGCGATTATAATCCGCCGGGGATTTCGGATTAACGGTGAGAATCAGAAGGATCCAGAGGTGGAGAACAGAAGAAAGTCAATGATTTTGTTGTTCGCTCTATCAGCTAATTTCATATTATTGTGGATACCAAATGTCGTACATTCTATGAACTGGCGAGTGGAAAACTATACCGACACAGACAGATATTACAGCACACCGACATTTATCCTCCAAGAGTTTGGTTTTATGTTGCAGTTACTCGCTTCCTGCACCAACCCATTCGTCTATGGACTGATGCAGAGGAAATTCAGGCAGGAGCTGAAGAATGGCCTGAAATATCTGCGTGAATTAAATCGGCAAGTCTGAATATAAAATGCAAATTGTGGCGACTCAACTTAACGGTATCGAACCGGCTCCAGAGGCTCCGACCCAAGATGGCGCGGGGCCCTCCTTCTTCTCCATCATTGGGCTAGGAAAGCCCGCGTGCGGGAAGGTCAGGTGACCCGCGCGTGACGTCATCACGGGAACTGAAAAGCAGGAAGAGTTTCGGTATTAAAAGGCGCCCCGCGCCCCTGTCGAGCAATCGACTTCTGACTCCAAGCAACAGACTCCGTGTCTCTATTCTATAGTAGTGTAGCTAGCCGCTACATTGTTGACGCCGATGGGCCCAAACGTTTTTGGACCCACGATGTTTGCGCAACAAGAGGTACAGGCAATAGCCCTGAAACTGCCCACAAGTTTGACGCTCCGGCCACGTGTCTGGTTCGACCAGGCCGAGGCCCAGTTCCAGATTCGCCAGAATACCAGGGATGACACCAAGTACTATTACGTGGTGAGCGCCCTCGACCAAGACACCGCAGCCGAGGTCGAGGACTTCATCCAGGCGCCCCCGGAGGAGCAGAAATATGATAAGTTCAAGACCCTCCTACTCAAGACTTGCGCCCTAACCCGACGCGAACGGGCCTCCCGCCTCCTCCACCTTGATGGGTTGGGTGACAGACCCCCCCCCCCTGCGCTCATGAACGAGATGTTGGCTCTGGCAGACGGGCATAAACCCTGTCTGCTGTTTGAGCAGATCTTCCTGGAGCAGTAACACGACGACATCCACTTGCTCCTGATGGATGGCGATTTCAGCGACCCTCGGTAGGTGGCCGTCCAGGCGAATGTCCTTTGGCGGGCGAAGAAGGAAGGCGGGCCGTTTGTCGAGCGCATTGCCACGCCACGTACCCAGAGGCCCAGCAGGCCAGACACCGCAATCAATCGCTCCCCATCCGCCACCAGGTCTGAGATACTGACCGACCAATGGTGTTTCTACCACCAGCGGTGGGGCGATGACACCCGCAGATGCCGGCCACCATGCAGGTTCGGGACACGCCAGAGCCAGCCGCCGCTGATGGGTACGGTGGGTGGCCACCTGGATAACCTCTTGCATGTGTGGGACAGGCGTTCAGGACCTCGGTTCCTCGTGGACACAAGAGCCGAAGTCAGCGTCATTTCTCCCAACAGCCGAGATCTCGCAACTGCACACCAGGACCCGCCCTCAGATCCGCCAAAGGCAGCGCCATTCGAACCTTTGGCACCCGTTTGGTACACCTCCAGTTCGGCACCTGCAACTTTACTTGGAGGTTCATCCTGGTCGTCGTCGCGCAACCACTGCTCGGGGCAGATTTCCTTCGTGCCAACAGTCTGCTGGTTGACTTGCGGTGTATGCGTTTCGTACATGCCAAGGCCTTCCAAACGTTCTCGTTAGGTGAGGCCAAGCTACCGGCCCCAAACCAAGACTCCGTCACCACGTCGACCGAAGAGTTTGCCAGGGTCCTGGCAGAGTTTCCGTCCGTATTAACGCCCCAGTTCTCCACCACCTTGCCCAAACACGGCGTCCAGCATCGCATCCCCACCCAGGGCCCTCCCCTCCACGCCCTCGCCAGGCGGCTACCCCCAGACAAGCTCCGCCTCGCGAAAGAGGAATTCAAAAATATGGAGGAGCTGGGGATCATCCGCAGGTCAGACAGCCCATGGGTCTCTCCGCTGCACATGGTCCCCAAGGCAGCCGGAGGCTGGCGACCCTGTAGCGATTACCGACTCTTCAACGACATTACTACCCCGGACCGGTACCCCGTGCCGCAGATTCAGGACTTTGCTGTCAACCTGCACGGATGGTCCATTTTTCCAAGGTCGACCTCGTCCGCGGGTATCACCAGATCCTGGTGCATTCGGACGACATTCCGAAGACGGCGATGATCACTCCTTTCGGCCTCTTTGAATTCGTCCGGATGCCCTTTGGTCTCAAGAACGCTGCTCAGTCCCAACGACTGATGGACGCGGTCGGGCGCGACCTTGACGTCGCCTTCATAGAGCTAGATGACATCTTGATCGCCAGCAACAGCCGCCAGGACCATTTCACGCACCTCCGCCAACTCTTTTCTCGACTGAGGGATTTCAACCTGACCATCAACCCAACCAAATGCGAATTCGGACTGGAGGCAATCGATATCCTGGGCCATCTGATCGACAAACACGGCGCCTCGCCCCTGCCTGCGAAGGTCGACGCCATCTGCCATTTCGTCAGACCCACCTCCATCAAGGCCCTGCATGAATTCCTCGGTATGGTAAACTTTTATCACCGGTTCATACCATCAGCGGCCAGCATCATGCGCCCGTTGTTTGTTCTCCTGTCAGGCGGAAGCAAGGACATTGTTTGGTCGGAAGAGGCTCACAACGTGTTCTTCGAAACCAAGCAGGCCTTGGCGGACGCGGTCATGTTGGTGCATCCTCGCACGGACGTCCCGAATGCCCTCACCATCGACGCCTCCAGCACAGCGGTCGGAGGCGTGCTAGAACAGCTTATTGAAGGGCGCTGGCAACCGCTGGCGTTCTTCAGCAGACACCTTCGACCACCAGAGCTCAAATATAGCGCCTTCGACAACGAGCTGTTGGCGTTGTACAGGCTATCAGACACTTCCGATACTTCTTGGAGGGCAGGCCGTTTACAGCTTTTACTGACCACAAGCCGTTGACTCTATCTTTCAACAAGGTCTCAGATCCCTGGTCAGCACGACAGCTCTGGCACTTGTTGTACATCACAGAGTTCACCACTGACGTCCGCCAACTGTCTGGGAAAGAGAATGTGGTCGCGGATGCACTTTCACGGCCCACCATCCAAGTTTTGTCCCGGGGGTGGATTTTGGCGCCTTGGCAGATGCACAGCGAACAGACATGGAAATGCCCAGCTATCGCACTGCAGTCTCGGGCCAGCAACTGCAAGACCTACTGGTAGTCCCCGGTGAGCGCACCCTGCTCTGCGATATCTCCACAGGTAGAGCCAGCCCCATCGTCCCAGCTAACTGGCGCCGACGGGTGTTTGATGCCATACACGGCCTTGCACACCCATCCATCCGGACTAATGTCCGAATGGTGTCAGACAAGTTCGTCTGGCATGTCCTTCGTAAACAGGTTTCCAAATGGCCCCGTTCCTGCACTCACTGATAGACCTCGAGAGTGCAGCAGCACGTCAAGGCCCCCCTGCAGGATTTTCAACCTACCCACCGCAGGTTCGACCATATCCATGTCGACCTGGTCGGCCCCCTCCCAGTCTCCCGAGGAACGCTGTACCTTTTCACGATTGTCGACCGTTTTACCCGCTGGCCTGAAGCCATTCCCCTCGTAGACACCTCCATCCAGTCCTGCGCACGGGCCCTTTTGTCAACTTGCGTGGCCCGTTTCGGTGTCCCGGCACATTTCACTTCAGACAGGGCAGCTCAATTCACCTCCGGCCTGTGGTCTGCCGTTGCCAACTTGTGGGGTTCCCGGATCCACCTCACCACTGCCTATCACCCGCAATCCAATGGGCTGGTGAAGAGGTTCCTTCGACACATGAAGTCGGCACTCATGGCCCGCCTTAAGGGGCCCAGCTGGGTAGTCGAACTTCCCTGGGTCCTGCTGGGGATACGCACCGCGCCAAAAGAGGACCTGCATGCTTCGTCCGCGGAGATGGTCTACGGAACACACTTATTCGTCCTGGCGAGTTCCTACCAGCCCCTGGGGGGGCAGAGGAAGAACCTGCTGCGGTGCTGGACCGGCTGTGCGAGCGGCTTGGAACCTGGTCCCGATTCCCACCTCGCGACAAGGACAGGTCCCGACCCGGATGCCGACCTCCCTCCGAGACTGTAAGTTTGTCTTCGTCAGGAGGGGCGCTCACCGATCACCGCTGCAGCGGTCGTACGAAGGGCCATTCCGGGTGGTCAGGAACAATGGATCTACATTCGTGCTGGACACTGGGGGGCGGCAGGAGGTGTTTACGGTTGACCGGCTGAAGCCGGCTCATTTAGACTCGGACCAGCCCGTGGTGGTACAGTGCGATCAACGCAGGGGCAGGCCACCCAAGTCATAGTTTATTTAATTCTGGATTTCGCGATGGTATCGCCGGTTCTGGGGGGGTGGGGGGGGGGTGGGGGGAGGTTATGTAGCGACTCACCGCACCGGCATTCGAACCGGCTCCCGACATCACGACGTCGTCGGAGGCCCCGATCCAAGATGGCGCGGGGCCCCCCTTCTGTCCCAGCGTTGGGCTGGGAAAGCCCGCGCGCGGGAACGTCAGGTGACCCGCGCGTGACGTCAGCGCGGTAACTGTAGCGCGGGAAGTTTTCAGCTATTAAAGGCGCACCGCGCCCCGGGTTTGCATTCGACCTCTGATTTTGAAACCAGAGACTCTATGTCTTCATTTCATAGTGTGTAGCTAGCAGCTACAATAGAATATTATATTTGAGCATTACACGTCCAATGCAATTTTTATTCGTTTATTTGGACTGACAGAATCTTGAGATGGTTCCCAACTTCATGGACTGAAAAGTGAATGCGACTGCTCATCCTCCTGAAACATTCAGCAGAGACGTGAAATCAAAGCGCTGACTCACTGGTTGCCGGGATGGGACTAGGTCGTGGATATATGACCAAGGACCGCCCCATTTCTGTCTCCCCCACTTGTCAGCTCGCGGGCCCAGAGGGGCAGGTTTGCTTTCCACCCCAACCAGGGCATATGACTCATACTCAAAGCAGGACACATTTTAACTTAGTGTTTGCTAAATTAGTTTTCGATTCGGGTAACTAACTAGTCATATTCGGCTACTTCAATCCCTATAAATTAAACTTAATTATCAGAGTCGGATTTATCTGTAGATTTCATACAGAAGATGAAGTGCAAAAAAAAGACAAAAGAAACAGAAGTAAGATCAAACTGCTTAGCCCCCCGGAGGCAGCTCTGCCTTAAATAGGAAGACATTTGTTCAGATACTTGCAAGGCGCTCAATTGGTCCGCATTGTGCTTCATCCCTTCCACTTCCCTCACTCAGTCCTGAGAAAATTCACGCGTGAGACCTAATATATTTTGGATCAATTCTTCGTAAGCTTCAGTGGACCTCATGGTCGTAACAAACACGTGACCTATGACAAGGCTTGAACATTGGATATTGACAATTTACATGATGGTCACATGAAAGATCGCTGGTGTCAAACGTGTCCGAATATTTAAGAAACGTCTCCGATATTTAGAAGTAGCAAAAATGTCCAAAGCAGTTTAATTAATTAATGAAAATGGGTTAAGCATAATTCTCATTTTAGAAAAAAAATTCTTATTTCAATGATAGAAATAAATTTTATTTATTCATTAGTTCACAAGATCTCAAGACAATGGAGCAGAAGTAGGCCATTCGGCCCATCGAGTCTGCTCCAAGGAAAAGGGAAAAAAGAAAAAAAGAAATGAGAAATTGGGGGGCAGGTGAAATAAACTATTCTAACCCCAATTTCCCCATACCCCTTGATACCCCGACTATTTAGATACCTATCTATCTCCTCCTTAAACGCCTCCAATGATCTGGCCTCCACTGCTGTACCTGGCAAGGAATTCCACAAATTCACCACCCTCTGGCTAAAGAAATTTTTCCTCATCTCTATTAATAAAACTGTACCCTCTAATTCTCAGATTGTGTCCTCTGGTCCTGGACTCTCCCACCAAGGGAAACAACCTAGCCACATCTACTCTGTCTAGTCCTTTCAACATTGTAAATGTCTCTATGAGGTCCCCTCTCATTCTTCTGTACTCCAGTGAGTACAGTCCAAGAGCCGACAAACGCTCATCATACGTAAGCCCTTTCATCCCCGATATCATCCCCGTAAATCTCCTCTGAATCCGCTCCAACATCAGAAATAAATCAAATCATTTGCCTGAGCTCACATTCCTTTTCTGACCCAGCATCCCCGTGAAAGGGGCGATCCCACCGTCGTCAGCCGTCCCTGGACAAATATGAGGGGACGGAAGTGAAGCACACCAGGGCCGTCAGATCAGCGTTCTGTCCATGGCCTCAGGAAATACCTGATCCGAGGCTTCATTTGTAGAGGTTCAGTGCAGGAAAGCAGTGTGATCTTGCTGAACCTGTATAAAACAGTATTAGTTCTGGTCATGCGCTTTCGGGAAGAATATATTGGTCCATCGTGATAATGGAGTGATTTACAAGAAAGGTTAAAGGAGGTTTCATCCACAAGATTAGATTTAATATAATGGAAAAATAAAGGACTACAGATGCTGGAATTTAGATGAAAAGCACAATGACGCAAGAGGAACTCCACAGGCCAGGCAGCATCCGTGGAGAAAAACAGGCGGTCAACCTTTTGGGTCAGGGCCCTTCATCGGGACTGAAGATAGGAAGCCCAAATTACAGGAGGGAAATGCAGACCAGTGATAGGTGGGCAACGGGGGGGGGGGTTGCTGGGTGTGTACAAGGTAGTGATAGGTAGATTCAGGTAAGAGATAGTGATAGGCAGGTGCCGGCGAGGAGAGGAGAGGATATATACCCGGCGTTCGGTCAAATGTAAGGAGGAAAGAAAGAGTGGTGAGAGAGAGAGAGAGACAGAGGCGAGGAAAGGGAAGAAAAGAGGAAGCATGTTGTGGTGGGTGGGGATTACTTATAGTGGGAAAATTCAAGGTTCATGCCGTTTGGCTGCAAACTTCATTAAACTATTGGGGTCTTGTTTGGAGCAAGAAAGATGATAGGAAGTTTGTGAAAGAAATGCAGTATCCTGACGGGCTAAACAGTATCATCAAAGCGAAGACGATCCCGTTAGTGGACGGTTCAAGGGCGAAAATGTGCAGATTTTGAAAGTCTGAGCAAACTGATGTGGGGGAGGGTACATTTTAATTGGGGACAGGGCTGGTCATTCCAGTTATTCAGCTGCTTTTCCAATCAATGATGTCTTAGCTTTTGGGACTGCAACCTAAAGTATGTGTTCACACTGCTGTGGGAGAGCTCAATAACAAATCTCAACATCTGATATGATATAGACAAAACACTTATTCGACGTGTACACTGTAGAATGTATCATCCATATAGCTATGACTGTACTTTCATAAGCCACCTTCTACATTGTTACAGAGAAATACAATTTCAGAAAAGCATCACATATTATTTACGACCCACGAACTAATCCAATCCATGAGGGTGTGATTGTTCACTTGCTCCCTCCCTGCCTTATATAGCTTGCCCCGCTTCTCCTCCTGATTGTCGTGTCTCGTAGCCAGTCCTTATCTCTCAGCTATTAAACTAAGATCATATTACCCGGCTAGCAGAGCAATAACATTCATATGCCACTTGCTGATCTGAGGTGCGGCTGGAAATGCGATTGCTCCGTATCTAACTTCCGCCATTGTTCGCTGCCTCTGTGCTGGTGGATTTATTATTATGGAGGTTGTTGTCACATATTTCAGGCGCCAGCTTTCCTACAATTTCCTCGCTATCTTCCCGAAATATTCTTGCTCAGGGCCAGGGGATTTTCCCACTTTAATATGCCTTAAGACCGCAAGCACGTCCTCTGTGATACATCTATGCACAGGTGCAATGACAAACTACTTGGTAGTAGAAGCAAAACGATGG
>NW_026262534.1:0-32604 GCF_009764475.1 Pristis pectinata
GTGGCTGAGCATGTGTTCGTGCAAAAGCGAGAGATTATTGTTCTTTTATATGCGTGTGCTCAGACAGTTACGTATGTCTGCGTGAGAGGATGTCTTTAAGTGGTAAGTATTGACATCTGGTTAAATATGCTTGTCTGTATGTTTCATTGTACATCCATGGTATAACCTGGTGTGCGCGTCTATTTCGCACGCTTAAGTACATGTGACTGGGAGTATTACAGTGCTTTTTGCAGTGAGGTGCTGGGAAGTGGTTCAGCTTCTTATCTGGTTCAGGTGAAATGTATCACATGATCCCGCTGACTCTGGGACTTGTGGAATTCCCCGGATGTTGCTGTTTTCCCCCCACATCACAAAGGCATACGGCTTGGTAGTTTTTTTTTGCCACGGTAGACATCCACGAGTGTGTGGATGAGCGGTAGAATCTGGGGGGTGGGAGTGGGGATGCTGTGGGAATATGCGCTCAATGAAAAGTGTTCGGTTCCGATAATTATGAAGGGGTGATTATCGGCGCGCAGTCGGTGTTCTAAGGGCTGTTTCCAAGCCGTTTATCCCTGTGATTCCAGAATTAACACGAGCAAGTAAAACATCACGTCGTCTCAGATTGGGACAGTTCCCCGACGCGATAGCTAGCTCCAAATATCACAACAGTCTCTGTGTTATTATCCGGTCCCAGCTCGTCTATGTGTTGCCCACGGGAATAGTGAGATGTCGGTTGACGAAGAGTCCTGCTGGTTTACCCAGTTTTCCGGAGACGGGTAGAGGTGTGATTTCGGTTCATTAACGTAACTACTTGTATCCCAGCTGCCTGACTTGTGGGTTGTACCTGAAATGAAAGTCACCGCAATGATTGCTGCTTCACATCCGTGTCCCGTTTATCCCTGGGATCAGTGTGTCCGAGGGGCAGCTGCTCCTGTGTGGAACATGAGTGGAAGAAGCTGTGGGACTCGGGGGAATGGGAAGCGGAGCGCATGTCAGTGATATGTGAGGTTGGTGACTGAATCAATCACAAGATCACAAGTCAAAGGAGCAGTCGCGGGCCGTTCGACCCATCGATTCTGCTCCGCTACCTCACCATTGACTAAACTATGCTCCCATCCGGCCCCAGTTCCCGGCCTTTTCCCCATATACTTCGATGGCTTGGCTAATTAGAAACCTTTCAATCTCAACCACAGATGTCATACTCATAGGTATGTAATTTCCGGTATGCTGTCTCCCACCTTTCTTATACAGCGGAACTACTTTTCCGAATCTTCATTCCCCCAGAACCATGCCAGAACCATCCCCCAGAGTCAATTGATGCCTGGCAAAAATATCTTCAATGCCTCCACAATCTCTAAAGCCACCTCCTTTAGAACCCGAGGGTGCACTTCATCCGGGCCGGGAGACTTATCTGTCCTTAGTCCATTGTCCATCTGTCCTCGTCCCGAACACTTTCTTTCTAGTAATCTTGACTGAACTTAGTTCTATCCCCTGAGACCCCTGAGTATCAGGTATATTGCTGAGGTGAGGTGCTGAGGTAAAACCCGATCTGTGCTGTGCCAGAAGTGTTTGCTAGAACAAGATTTATTATTTATCAGCCCGTACTTTGCCACAGCTAGGAAAAATGGGCAACTATTATGTAGGGTGTTCCTCTCTGTTTCAGACCTAGTCTCTTCCCGCTTGGAGAGTGGAGGAGGGGACAGCGCACAAGCTCGATCCGTGCATCTCATATGCAGGGCAGGTTCATTGTGTGCCTGATGGGTTTTGCAGCCTCGGAGGATGGGTATGATGACATTCTGCAGAGCAAATTAACTCGACACCTTCCCCTGTGAAATTTGATGAGCCTGTGCAGGTAGAGTTGACTGTTTGTTTGGAATAAGAATGAAGCAAGTACGGCAAGAAGCAGATCGCCATTCAATAGAATGATACTGATACACTAATTCAGCACCAAACTCACCCCTGTGATTCTTTTACGATTCAACGGTCTTTCGATCACTCTCTGGGGACTTCACTGCACTGCAGCCGCAAAGCAACATATTTAAGTAATAATAAACCTGATTATGATTCTGATATGAATGTGCTTAGATACGACGCTTAGTCAGAATTTGGAGTGAACTCCAAAATTTATCTCCCTGTGGTTGACGGAATTTCTTCCCATCTCTGTCCAGAATGCCCTACTCTTTTATCTCAGCCTCTGACCATTTTATCTCGGCAGCCAGGCCAGGAGATACAACTTCCCCACATGCTCATGCTCAACCGTGCCACCTCGACTCTGAAAATGGGTTATGGGACTGCCAATGGAGTTTTCTGTTCTTTTAAACCCGTATTGTGCAGGGCCAGATTGTATTCGAGGGGACGTCGCAGAAGCAGTTTGATTGGATCTAACGACTGACGAACCGATTTCGCACTCTTCATATTTCATCGTGTTAAGGAGTCACGCAGTCATGGAACAGCACAGAAGACCATTCGGTCAATCATGTCCACCCCGACCAATGGACACCCATCCGTATTAATCCCGTTCTCCAGCGAGAGGTCCATAGCATTCTATGCACAGACGATTCAAGCGCTCACCTCGGCACTTTGGCAATTCTGTGAGCGACGGTTGTACCACCGGTCTCTCGGACAGTGCATTCCCGGTACTCTCTATTCCCTGGGTGAAACAGTTCCACCTCAGATCCCCACTAAATCTCTCACTGCTTAAACTGAAAGTGTGTCGTATCACATGAAATGCCATTCTGTCCACGGCGTCCGTGCTGGCTATTAATTTCCCCCTGTGCTTATGGAGGGAAATATGACAATCAACATCTGTTAAGTTACATTTACCTGTTGGAGTTTTGGGAACAGATGAGCAACATTGAAAACCAGGCTGGAGAATAAACATTCAATACGTCTCGTTGAAAGGGTCGAATTTTTGGGAATAAACTGATGAATCACATGGACCATATTCCTCCTTTTAAAAGAAATGTACCTGTTACAGTGTGCTCACAGCTGATGGACAGAGAAGCCATTAGCGTGCTCCATCAGAATCTGCCCTGTTTCAAACCCGTGACCAAAACTTTCGATACATGTCTGTGCAACCACGGCCTTCCTGAGATAGTGCTCAACAGTGGAACGCCGCTGAAAAATGTGCTCATGGGCGCTCATGATTGCGGAACCCACTGTTCAGTGAACTTGCCAGTGGAAACGTCATGGGGCACATCTGTGTCCAGAGGATTTGGTACAGAAAGATCCACATTCATAAATGTATTTTTATTTCTTCCAATTGGCAACATGTTTTGATATTAACACTTCCCAGACACTTTCCTTTAGCACTGCGGTTGTCAGCTGCAATACCGAGATATTTTCGCTGGGGACAACATTTTCCAGCGGCATGTCCATTGGATAAGCTGCTGAAAACCACTGTCCGCAGACAAAAATGCTTTATTGTACTGAACATAATCCGTACAGGCTTTTCCTCCTTCCGTTTAAAGCATTACACAATTATTTTTACATTTCTCCACTGCTTCCCAAATGCTCCTACCGTGAGAAAGAGCATAACATTACGTTATATCAAGCTAACCACAAAGCAAGGCTTTGAATATAATTGTGTCCTGGTTTATGGTGAAATTCTGTGACCATCTGGTCATTCGCCATTTATCTGAGAATAAATCGTCGATCATATTCAATGATGCAAATTATAGAAAAGCCCAGGATTTGAGGGTGTTGCCGAGAAACGTATCTAAAGTTTAGTCTCTGGTGATACGGGAGCTGAGGTGCTGCTGAGATCTAATGTCCGGTATTCCTGCTTTGTTTTCTTTCCTTGGTACACTGAAATAGCATTATCAGTGGATATTTCATCCCATTCTTCAGTTCCTCTCTGAACTTAGACTGAGTCACTGCATAAATGCACGTGTTTGTGCAACAGCTCAAAAGCAGGAGCATGTAGCTGGTTTGCTCTGCCATAAAAATCAGGTCAGAGTTACTTGTTGAAGAAAAGCGCTCTGTAACTTGCGTGAACAAAACAATTACAAAATACGTTATCCAAAGCAGTATGAAGTTACCGGATATAGCAAAGAGTAAGGTGATGGACTTACTTCTGTTGTCCATCTCAGCATCATTGGTATTCGAATCATTCTTGCTTCCTCTCAGCCTCTTCCGGACTCTACTGGCCGCTACAATATGTCCCACGGACAAAGCATTTAGCAGAGATATCAGGAGATCGGAAGTATCGGGGTAAGAATGTTAAGAATCCAACTGAAAACTATCCACGCGGGTTCAAAATAAAAGTTCTTTTTCATTGTACAGCCCCATTGACCTCCGTCTATTGTAAAATAAGGTTGCAAAGTGAAGGACCAGGGGATGTTTTTACAACAGAACAGCGAGATCACGGTCCCCATAACCCTGGCTGCAGTTTTCTCGGTGCAATAGTTAGTCCTTAGCTTCTGACAACAAATCATTACATATCGATCAAATGTGAACGAGAGTGTCAACCGCACGGTCATGTCAGCAGCGGCATGATAAAGGGCTCGATAGAAAGAGCACACTTGAGTAATATACAGGAAACTTAATGGGAAATATAAATCATTGATAAAAATCAGTATCACGTTATTGGTTCCGACAAACACATCTGCTGCTGCCATGGCCACAAGGCAGCGTGAGACACACCTGGAGAGACCGCACTTTCCCCGGGACAGGAGCAAAATCGCCCCCACGTTCGCTGTTATAAGATAAGATATCTTTATTAGTCACGTGCACATTGAAACACTCAGTGAAATGCATCTTTTGCGTGGGGTGTTCTGGAGGCAGCCCGCAAGTATCTCCACGCTTCCGACGCCAACAGAGCATGCCCGCAACTTCCTAACCCGTACGCCTTTGGGATGTAGAAGGGAACAGGAACACCTGGAGGAAAACCACGCAGACACAGGAAGAAAGTACAAACTCTTTGCAGGTAGTGACCGGAATTGAACCCGTTACGCTTACCGCTACACTACCGTGTTTGTAATCCGAAAATTAAAATTCGTCAGTCAGGGCTCATTTATAGAGCCCGTTAAACAGAGTCTGATTAAACCCAGAATTCCCTCTACTCGCGGTGGAAGTGGATCACTGGAAAAATAGAAGACTTTCAAACTGTATTCAACATATTACATTAACAAACGAAACATAAATGTGCATTAATGTATTCAACTGGAGACTTTATTGGTAAATCAAATGCAGATATTGGCGAATTCGGGAGAAATTCAGGCAAATTTGTGGGTAACGATTTGAAATAATCAGAAATATAATGAAACCAAACCCTTCAGGAAGTGCCGATAGGTGGCGATGGAGTGGAAAATAGGTCTGTGAACAGCAGCGGAGGGAAGATATGAGGTGTGCGATGGAAATAGTTCGGATTTCAAATCTTGTCTTTCATAAAGTAGAACATATGGGGGACATACTGCCAACACATACGTTTACAAGTCAAATCTACAGACGCCAAGACAGAACTTTCAAATGTTCTTAACGAAGAAACAATAACACAATGAGCAGTGCCCGCTCTTTGGCGCGACAGACTGTCGAACTGGCCCTTGCAAACGGAGGGGAAACTTTTAAATAAATAATTTTAGAATCAGTTTGACTTGGACATGCGCGTTACATTGAATGAATTTGTTTCAGAGAAATGGAAGAGATTACAGGTTCAGGCAGAAGGTACTGGAAGTGAAAGCGATAGAAATATCTTCGTAAATAGAGTGGGAATCCTGCTCGTTCACTTCGTGGTTGTTGCACGAACAATGGAAAGCATTTAAGTCTTTCGGAAAGAGATGAAGCAATAAGAGGTAGACACTCATTAGGACCGGAAAATCCGTGCAATTGGGAAGTTTTGGACGAGTTTGACGATGATTCATGAGTACAGGAGTTAGGACGTCATGTGACAGACGTTGCACAGACCGCTTTGAGAATACTTTGCGCATCTATGTTCTCCTGGATTTAGGAAGAATATAACTGAGCGAAAGGGCGTGCAGAAAAATATTTACAATGATGTTAGCGAGCCTGGAGGGCGTGAGGGAAAAGGAAGGGCTGGGCAGCCTGGAACTGTATTATCCGGAGCGAAGGAGGCTGTGATGTGACCTTGAAAATGTTTGCAGCATCGTGAAGGAAATGGATGAGGTCACAAATTTCTGTTTCCCGGGATACGAGTGTCTAAATCTGGAGGACATATGGATAAGGTGAGGAGGAAAGGATTTAACGCGGCATGAGGAGCAATAGTTTCACAGAGAAGATTGCAGGTATGTGTAACGAGCTCCCAGAAGTGGTGGATGCCGTTACAAGTCCAAGGTGTAAACAATTTTCAGACAAGTACATGGATAGAAAAGGTTCAGCAGAATATGGTCAAAAAGCCGCTAAATAGGACAATCTCAGGTCTGCACCTTGGTTGTCATGGAAACGTGAGGCCGAAGAGGCTGTTTCCGTGCTGTGTGACTCCATGACTCTTCAGTAGATTTACATGGAGAAGTATTTTAACATGACTGACAATCCTATTTAAGGCATGAGGTGCAGTATCAAATTGCAAAGCTGTGAATGAAAAACATCAGGTCTGTTTCATCGGGAGACGGTGCTCAGCGGGGTCATGGATTCCCTACGGCAGATTTGTCGCAACAGGAAGGGATTTTGCAGGATTTTGCTCCCTTCCACCGGTATGCAAGTGAAATGTAAAGGGAAGAAAATATCAACCGTTCAGTGGAGAGACTCGGCTGGGTATCTGTGTTCCTGCACGAGCTGCAAACCCACCCTCGGTAGGGGTTGGGGTGACGATGTATAATGTCCAGCTTCGCTGAAACGCAGTGGGAATATCCAGATCAACGACACTGCCGTCGGTCTCCTAACTGCTGACATTCTCAGGTCCATGTGTAGGTTCTGAGCGGCTGTTGATGAGCCTGTACTCGGCAATGGGGGATCTGGGGACATCGCAAGCTAAAGGCCAGATCGAACATACGGCATATTACCAGAGGTAACTGACGAGGACAGTTGGTCAGTTGATGCACGGAAACAATAAAATGAACATCATCGGTCTGTCTGACAGCAGTGATATTTAAGTAAAAACACAACAAGCCGGAAATACACCAAACAAGCAAACCTTGGAGATGCGGAAGTACGATTTATGGTTAACCAAACGAAAAGATACTGATTTCGAGAGCGCCAGAATAAACGGCCAGAACTCATTCCGCATGTCAATGCGGGGAAGGAAAACTAAAAGTCAATCTGTTGCTGAGATAAGATCAGGAAATATTTCGTCGACGATTCCTGACGCTCGTGTTTCGCTACCCGGAATTCCAAAGGCTGCTTTCATCGGGTAATAAACCATTAGTGCCTGTAAAATTGGAGGCAGCAGGTAAAATGGAAAAGCGGCAGCTGTAACCCTCATCCCAGCGGCTAAGTGGAGAAGCTGGTATCTACAACGCCCTGCTGGATGCCAACTGACAGCGGGTTGCAGAGACAGCCTTCTAATCTATTAGAGAGTCTCTCGCCGGGGATTGAGATGAAGTGAGGAATTAATATTACTTTTCCAGAGAACTGAGCAACGCATCAACACTGTTCAGAGTCTTTGTTCTGCTGGACATTTTCTGTGCACAAACTAAGAAAAATAATTTGGAGAAAGAGCACTCAAAATTTGAAGTAATATTCTGAATAAATTTCCATCCGATTCTTTATTAAATGCCGGTCTCCTGCTGTATCGTTGTTACACTTTCAACAAGCGCAGCCTCTGCTTTCTTATTCTGTGAAACGTTCACTTCTGACGATGTGGCACTGGAATTCGGTGAGCTTCAGCCACTTTTCAATGTTTAACTCGGTTCACGGAGATGCAAATGCATTGACACTAACCTGCGGCATTATCATCGCATTCGTTAATGAATTGGTGAAATATTGAAGCCCCAACACCAGTAAATAGTGATAATGAAACCGGCTCGTACTCTGGGTGTAGTATTCCGAATGATTAGATAATATCCGTTGACTGTTTAATTGCCTTTCTGCACTTGTGTAACATTTTTGCTCCATTTATTTCTGCTGAATACGAACGTTAGACTGAAACTCCCAGACAAGGTGTACAGTAACTGAATGAGTTTAACGGGTTCTGCTGAATACTAACGTTAGACTGAAACTCCCAGACAAGGTGTACAGTAACTGAATGAGTTTAACGGGTAGGTTAAAACCTACCATCTGCAGGGGCGATGATCGAGAGAAGATTCACATGCTGACTGATGACAATTTCCCATTGAGGAGGCAGTGAAAAACATCAAAGTGTCGAAAACCCAACAGCATGACTGAACAATTGGAGTCTTCTCCGCCATTCATTGCGCTCCCGGACTGATCCTCGATCACAGCACCATCTTACTGCTCCATCTCCAAATACACTGATGCATTTGGTGTCCAGAAATATATTGACTGCCGCCTGAATTATATTGAGCATCTCGCCTGCCGCAGCTTTCTGTGGTTGGGATTCAATAATTCCTAGCCCTACAAGTGAAGAAATTTCTTCTCGCAGTAATTATCAGGTTTAGTGCTGGACGTCTGTATATCAAAACGAGAAATACAATATCGAAACATCAGAGTATTAAAGTGGGTCACGGTAATTCACTTGTTTCCATCTGCAGTAACTTCTCAGTTCCTTTTATCTTGAAACCGTGAAATCCAGCGCGAGACTCTTATTGAGTTTCTCTCAACAGGAGCCGGGACTTGAAACGAGAGGCGGCAGAGTTACAAAGGGTTAGGTCTCTGAGCTTGTTGGTGAGTTTCATATAACAGGACTCTAAAAGATGGACATTTGAAAGTTAGTATTTATAGTTTAATGGTTAATTAGCTGATTAACAACAGCCAAGAAAGAGAAGTTATGGTTAAGCGCAGCTGCCATTTTTGGAGTTGGCCATCGTAAGAGTCGGGAGTTGACGCTGCGGCTCAAGCGCATTTGGCAGCAAGAGGCTGAGAAAAGTGCTTCAATGTGTGGGGTGTGAGAGCGCATTTATAAAAAGGCTTCAGTGGGAAGGCACAGGTCAGAACAGTTATGATTTTATTTTGTTGTTCGTCCTTAGTCGCTGATTCAGTGTCGGCAGGATGTCAGTGGAATGCTCCTCATGCAAGGTTTTGGGAAGTCAGGGAACCTGACTGTCTCCCTGATGACTGCATCTGTGGGACGTGAACCTAGCTGCAGCTGCTGACAGACCAGGTCAAGGAACTGGGGCTAGAGTTTATGTATTCATGATCATCGGAGAGGCTGATGGCTTCACAGATGAGTATTTTAGTGAGGTGGTCGCACCCAGGTAGCAACCTTCACAGATAGATGTAACAGTAGAAGTAACAGGCATTGGCATTCAGAGCAGGGGTCCCTTCGGACCACTCACTTGCAGGTATACCACCATGGATACCGTTGAGGAGGTGTCCTTTCAGGGGAGAGCAGCAGTCATCGGGTCTGCGGCACTGTGACCGGATCTGAGACTCAGAGCGAAATGTTGCAGACATACAGGGCAATAGTGAAAGGAGACTCGATAATGAGCAGTCAGCCAGGAGATTATGTGGCTGCATAAGAGAGGCCAGGATGGTGTGTTTCTCCTGGGTGCCAGTGTCAAGCATGTTTCTGAGCAGCTGCAGAAAATTCTCGAGAAGGGCGATAGCCATAGGTCGCTGTACACCTCGGCTCAAACGACATGAGAAGAACGAGGGATGAACTCTTACAGAATGAGGATAGGGTGTGAGGTGAGAAGTTAAAATGCAGCACCTCAAGGGGAGTGATCGAGGGATTCCTCCCGGTGTCACGTGCTAGTGAGTCCAGCAAAAGAATAATAGGCCAGTTGAATGAGTGGCTGAAGATCTTGTGGGCGGGGCAGAGATCAGGTTCTTGGATAATTGGGACGTCATCTAGGGTAGAAAAGACCTGTCCAAGAGGAACGGATGGCACTTTAACTGGACTGGGACAAATATCCCAACAGCGGAATTTTGCTTTTACCACCAGTGAGGGTTTAAACTTAATTGGCATGGGGTGGACTCCATATAGCGAAGCCAGTGAGATACAGCGGTAATTGCAACAACCAAAGCGTGTGACTTGCAATCAGGATAGCCATGTTTACAGTGGAAGAGCAGGTTAGACCGTGCTTTAATTTGCATCTATTTCAATGCACGTAGTTTCTCAGATGAAGCGGACGAACTGAGGGCGTGGATTCACTCCATGGACGGGGATATTGTGGCCATAACAGAATCGTGGTTGAAACAAAGGCAGATACCGAAGCATTCGGCTTGACAGAGGAATAAGTAAGAGTGGAGTGGACGTTGCCTTTTTGATAAGGAAGGACAGTAAAACAGGACATCGAATTTATGATTCGGGACGTTTGGTTCCAGTTATATACGTCTTGGTGAGGCAAGTATTGTGTAGTTTTCGTCACGCTCTTGCAAGAAAGACATTATAAAACTGGAGAGCGCGCAGGAGAGATCCACGAGGATGCCGCATGGACTTGAGGGCCTGAGTTACAGGGAGAGGTTGGCCGTGCTGGGTTCTATTCCTCAGAGCGTAGGAGAATGAGGAGGTGACCTCAGAGAAGTTTATAATATCATGAGGGGTATGGATAAAGTGAACAGTCATGGCTTTTTCCCCAGGGTTGGGGAATCCACAACTGGAGGGCACAGATACAACATGAAAGGGGAGATATTTCAAAGAGACCTGAGATGTATCTTCTTTACAAAGAAGGTGGTAAACACTTGGAACGAACTGCAAGAGGAAGTGGTCGTGGCAGGTGCAATTGTCACATTTCAGAGGCATATGGATAAGTACACGGAGGGGAGGGTATTGGCATTGGTATTGGTTTATTATTGCCACCTGTACCGAGGTACAGTGAAAAAAATTGTCTTGCATACCGATCGTACAGGTCAATTCATTACACGGCAGTTACATTGAGTTAGTACACAGTGCATTGATGTAGTACAGGTAAAAACAATAACAGTACAGAGTAAAGTGTCACAGCTACAGAGAAAGTGCAGTGCAATAAGGTGCAAGGTCAAAACAAAGTAGATCGTGAGGTCATAGTCCATCTAATTATATAAGGTCACCGTTCAATGGTCTTATCACGGTGGGGTAGAAGCTGTCCTTAAGTCTGGTGGCACGTTCCCTCAGGATCCTGTATCTTCTACCCGATGGAAGAAGAGAGAAGAGAGAATGCGCCAGGTGAGTGGGGTCTTTGATTATGCTGGCTGCTTCACCAAGTAAACGAGAGGTAAAGACAGAGTCCAAAGAGGGGAGGCTGGTGTCAGTGATGCACTAGGCTGCGTCCACAACTCTCTGCAGGTTCCTACGGCCCTGGTCAGAGCAGTTGCCGTACCAAGCCGTGATACATCCAGATAGGATGTTTTCTATGGTGCATCGGTAAAAGTTGGTGAGAGTCAAAGGGGACAAACCAAATTTCTTTAGCCTCCTGAGCAAGTAGAGGCGCTGATGAGCTTTCTTTTCTGTGGCATTACATGATTCGACCAGGACCGGCTGTTGGTGATGTTCACTCCCAGGAACTTGAAGCTCACAACCCTCTCAACCTCAGCACCACTGATGTAGACAGTTTCATGTACACCGCCGCCTGTCCTGAAGTCAATGACTAATTTTTCTGTTTTGATGTTATTGAGGGAAAGGTTTCTGTATTACTCCCTGACTCTATGTGATTGTCGTTCTTCCTACCCTTCACATCGCCCCCAATGGTTCCCATTTTGATCTTCCTTCGTTCCCAGATTCCAATGCAAGTAGGCTTTGTATTCCTGCTCGTCACCCTCGTCGCTATCTCCACCTTCACCTCCGATACTTCAACTGGCTCCATCTGCTTCTCTTGTTTTATCTGGTTTCGTCTATCATTCCCCCCCCCTCTAACCTTCCAACTCCACCCCTCTCCCTCCCCTACCTGACTCGATCTGCCCTTCATCCTTCGCCCCTACTCGGTCCACCAATCACCGCCCGACCCTGACTCACCGATATTTAAACGGGCGATCGCGGGCGAGAAATATCTGCGATCTTTGTTGGTGTTCTGATCCTTGGAGGAAGGAAGGTTTGGAAGAAATTATACAATTGGACAGAAAGTATGAAATTGTTCGAATAACGGAGGGGAAGTGTTCCCGTTACTGGAAGCCTGAGATGCACAGGAACACAGAATAACGCCTTAGACATGATCACGAGGACTGTTCTTTTTGACTGAATTTAGATATGATACGTCACTTCAAAGAGAAGGCTCCACAATGGTTTGTGGAAAGGGGTGGATGATGCACGATGGGTTTTCCACGACTTGCAGACTGACAGAACGAGTTTAGGTTGATAAATGCCACAATAGACGGCTCAATAATTCGAAATCATCCATTGTATCTCCTCTTCGTACTCAGCTTGAACAGGCAGAATCTCTGTTTCTCCAAGAAAACTTCAACACATCCTTCAATCCCGATGCTGATGAAGAAAAGTCGAACAAGTATACACTTCGGTGTTTCCTCACTCAGGTTTTCTCCCAACTTATTTCTCTCGCCATCTGCTCTGCTGTTCTACACTCTACCGCTGATCCCCTCAGTGCGAATATCAGAACATCCATATTCGAGGCAGCAGTAGGTGCTTGAACCCAGTGACTGCTGGGATATTCAGTAAGGTTGGGACCACGACTGAACATGCCGGTCTAACTGCGGTAACCATCTTCAGAAGACGCTTCGAGCAAATTATAACCTTCGACCTCTTTTTATGACGCACACATCTCAGAAGCTGGTATCCAGGCACATGGGTTCACACCACGTGAAATCAAGAAATCATAGAGGGTTCTGCATACAGCCATGGTGAAGAGAGCAGGAAACATCTCAACTGTCTACATGAGGACCTCTGCACCAGAATCACCTGGACCTCAAGGAAAGGAGATGCAGAGGATTGACAACACTGATATTTCCCTCTCACTATAAAAAGGTCAATTATTTAATTGGCAGGGATTATGGAATTCCAAAACGAAGACATAACAAATTGACAGGAATGGAATGAATGGCTTACAAGTGTAAGTGTTGAGTTCGGAACATGTACATCTCCTTCGCCATCCAATTTCTGAAATGTCCATGAAACGAGGAACACTACCTCGTTTTTGCTTTTTTTGCACTTCATATGTCTATATATATGAATATATATATATATATAAATCATAGTAATTTGATGAGTTTGGACTGCACTGCTGCCGCAAAACAACAAACTTCACGTCAACTGTCAGTGATAATAAACCAGATTCTTATTCTCTGCCCGTGACCGCAGAAAACTGCACAGAGTTGTGGGTACATCAGGGAAACCAATCTCCTCTCCGTGGATTGTCTGCATTTCTCGCAACCTCCGTAAAGCAGCGAACATCATCACAGATCCTCCTATCCTGGTAATTGTCACTTCGCCTTCCTCCCATCGGATCACCAGATTCAAAGACGGCTTCCATCCCGTTGTTATAAAACTATTGAACGTTTCTCCAGTGCACTAAGATGAGTCATTGACCTCACAATCGCCCTCTTTGTGAGCTTGCATCTTCTTTCTTTTTCAAACCTTTTACTAGTTTTCAATTTAATAGATTAATATATCAATGTTTGTACATGTAATACAAAGAGATCGGGAGCACAATCATGACATAGGTAATCATCAAGAACAATCAAATATTAAAAAATCTGCAGATCCACAGTAAATGAGTATAACATAGATGAAAGGAAAGAAAAAAGATTTATTATATAAATGAAAAAGAAAAAAAACGAGCAATAAGAAAAATTATATACAATATATCGAACCAAACTAAACTAAACAGAAAAATTCCAAAAACAAACAAAACCAAACAAAAACAAAGAAGAAAAAAGACTGGAGTAAAATTTCTGAGCAGAAACAGAACAATCTTATGTCGTCAACTCCGTTCCTCAAAGTTGGAAAGTTATTGAAAAGGAATCTACATCATGTGAACATATTGAATAAATGGACTCCAAATATCTTCAAATTTAAGCGAAGGAACAATAGCACCACTCCTAATTTTTTCCAAGTTTAAGCATGATATATTTTGAGAGAACCATTGAAAAGCAGTAGGGGGTATTGGATCCTTCCATTTGAGCAAAATGGATCGTTTGGCCATTAATGTAACAAAAGCAATCATACGGTTAGCGGAAGCAGATAAATGGCCAGACTCTACCCTTGGTAAACAAAAAAATGCAGTGATAGGGTGAGGTTGTAAATCAATCTTCAATACACTTGAAATAATTTTAAAAATGCCTTTCCAGTATTTTTTCATAATTGACAGGACAAAACATATGTGTCAGAGAAGCCACATTCGATTTACATCTGTCACATATAGGATTTATATGGTGATAAAAAGGAGTTAGTTTATGTTTTGACATATGGGTCCTGTGAACAACCTTAAATTGTATCAACAAGTGTCTAGCAGACATTGAAGATGTATTAATTAAATGGAGAATTTTCTTCCAAGTCTCTGTAAGTATAGATGTCTTGGGTTCGCTTTCCCATTCACTCTTAATATTGTCCAGTGATTCTGGACGTATTTTCATAATTCAATCATAGATTATTGCTATCAAGCCCTTCTGATAAGGATTATGACCTAAAATGTGTTCCGTAGTTTCAGTTTTGTAAGGTGTCGGAAAAGAGGGTATTGTTGTTTTTAAAAAAATTCTAATCTCCAAATATCGAAAAAAGTGTGACCTAGGCAAATTGTATTTGTCAGACAATTGTTCAAAAGATGAAAAACAGTTATCAATGAATAAATCCCGAAAACATACTATTCCTTTCCTTTATCATATGGAAAAAGCTGAGTCAACTCTGGATGGATGAAAGAAAAGAATACATTGAATGGGACTTGACAAGTTAAATTTATTCAACCCCCCCAAAAAAAATTACGGAATTGAAATCATATTCGTATTGTATGTTTAACTATTGGGTTAATCATATGTTTGCTTAATTTGGTAAGTGCAAAAGGGAGTGAAGCTCCTTAGAGAGAAACTAATGAAAATTCAAGTACTGATTGGTGCTCAAGGTGTACTCATTTGGGGAATTGAATTACATCTGAATCTTGTATCCAAAAAGAAATCTGATATCAATTGCCCAGTAATATAGTTTAAAGTTGGGCAGGGCCATCCCACTATCCTTTTTTGGATTTCTAAATATTTCTGACTTAACCTTGGGTTTTTATTCTGTCAAATATATGAAAGAATTTTAGAACCAATAGTGTCAAGAAAAGATTTAGGGACAAATGTTGGAATCGTTTGAAATAATATAAACATTTTGGTAAAATATTCATCTTAACAGCATTAGTTCGGCCTGCCAATGATAAAGACAGTGGGGACCACTTAGTAAATAATTGGTTAACATGGTTAATTAAAGGCAATATATTAGGTTTAAATACGTCCTTATGTTTCGTAGTAATTTTAACAGCTAAATACATAAAATAGTCAGTTACCAATCTAAAAGGTAATTGCCTATAAATTCGTGTTTGCATATTTAATGGTGAAAGTTCGGTCTTATTAAGATGTAATCTATAGCCAGATAAAACACTGAACTGATCTAGGAGTGACAGTACTGCGGGGACAGATTCGTCCGGATATTAAATATAAAGTAACAGGTCAACTGTGTCTGGAGATATCTTATGAATCTTCTGTACGTGAGTAATGCCACATTTCTTTGAAGAGCCCCGGAATGCAATAGCCAAGGGTTCTAAAGCAATATCGAATAATAAAGGGCTTAACAGGCAAAATTGTCTTGTACCTCGAAAAAGGCTAAGCAAAGGAGGTATTTGATTATTGGCAAGTATTGAAGACATAGGTGTATAATAAATCATTTTAATCACAGATAAATATTTAGGGTTAAAATTAAGTTATTCAAGTGTAATGAATAGATATTCCCATTCGACTCTGTCAAATGCCTTTTCAACATCGAATGAAACAACACATTCTGCAAGTTGGGATGAAGGGGTATATGTAATATTCATTAATCTCCTAATATTACAATGTAAATAAAGATTCTGAATAAATTCTGTCGTCTTCAGAGATAATTTGTGGAATAACCTTTTCCAATCTAAAGCCCAATATTTTGGAAAATATTTTTGAATCTACATTTGATAAAGAAATAGGTCTATAAGATTCACATTCAGTGGGTTCTTTATCCTTTCCAAGAAATAAAGAAATAGTCGCTTCATAGAAAGATTGTGGCAGTTTACCCACGGATTGGGCGTCTTTAAAAATTTTGGCTAACCAGGGAACAAGAATATCAGAAAAGGATTTTAAAAATTCAGCTGTATATCTGTCAGGGCCGGGTGCTTTACCCGAGTTCATTGAAAATATTACTTTCTTTATTTCTTCCTCCGAAATGGGAGCATCTAATGTAGAACGTTCATTTAAATATAGTTGTGGAATAGTCAGATCTCTTAAAAATTCATACATTAATATAGGATCCTCAGGAGATTCTGATTATTATAAGGAAGAATAAAATTCTTGAAAGGATTCGGTAATTTGAGCATGATCTATCATGTAGGTACCATCTGGTTTACGAATTTTATTAATCTAACGATTAAATAAAGTAGATTTCAATTGGTTGGCCAATAATTTACCAGATTTGTCACCATGGATATAAAATTGACTTTTGTTTTTAAGCAGTAGATTTTCAATTGAAGATGTTAATAATAAACGATGTTGTAGTTGGAGTTCTGTTCTCTTTTTAAAAAGCTCCAGATTAGGAGTATCAGAATTTTTAAAAATCGATGTCTTTAATTTTGTCAGCCAATATACGTATTTCGTTGTTTGTTCGTTTTTTTTCAATCCAGCGGAATATAAAATAATTTGACACGGATACATGCTTTAAAAGTATCCCATATTACCCCACTGGAGATTTCTTCAGTATAATTAGTTAAAAAGAAAAATGAAATCTGTTCTTTAATAAATTGGTCGAAATCTATCTTTTAATAGAGAAGGGTTAAATCGCCATTCTCTGACATCAGAGGATGCATCTGGTAATGTAATTGATAAACTCAATGGCCCATGATCCGAAATAGCAATTGCATCCCACTTACAGTGCATAGTAAATGGAACTAATCTAGCATCAATAAAACAATCATCAATCCTCGAGTAATTCTGGTAGAGATGAGAAAAGAATAAAAATTCTTTCTCATTTGGGTGCAGAAATCTTCAAACATCTAAACTTCCGGATTACACTAAGAAGGAATTAATAAAGACAGCGGATATGTTTGAAAGTATAGGATTTGACACAGGTCAATCCATCGAAGGGTTTAGACAGCAGTTAAAAACTCCACCCATAATCACAGTGTATTCATTTAAATTAGGAAAAAAATGCAAACAGATGTTTAAAAAATTCAGGGTGATATACATTGGGTGCATAAACATTAACCAGAACAACTTTTTTTTATTATGAAATAGACCAGCAACTAATAAAAATCTACTTTCTGGGTCTGATATTTTCTTATGATGGACAAACGAAATTAAGGAGTCTATAAAAATAGAAACTCCTTTCAGCTTCGCTTGTGAATTTGAATGGAACTGTTGACCCCTCCAAAATCTAAAAAAAGACGTTGATTATCTTTCTTCCTCATGTGAGTCTCCTGAACGAAAATAATCCGAGCATTTAGTCTATGAAAAACGTTAAAAATCATCTTGCGCTTAACCGATTGTTTAAGCCATTAACATTCCATGAAATGAAATTAATAGTCTTATCCATTCTAAAAGATTCATAAACAAATGGTACGTAAAGGGTTAATCTTGGTACATGCGATTCTTACTAGCAGGAAGAAATCAAAAAAATATTCAAAGGGGAAACGGATATGACGACAATTTAGAAGGATTTGTAGTTTAGCCAAGAAAAAAAAACTAAAAGCAGCCCCACCCCCTCCCCCAACATCCTGAAAACTAATTGAACTAACCCCAGTTCTACTGGTAGCAATAGTCCAAAGTGAAAAAATATATAAACCACCCATGTTTTGTCCAAAAGTGAACAACATAATCCAAAGAAAGATAGCGAACTAACAACATATTTGTGATATTGAAACAGATCCAAAGGGCGTTAACAGTCGACATTTAAAAAATACAGATTAATAATTATTTCGAAAAGAAAGCAAATGATCAGTCATTTTGTTGAATTCTTAATTATTATTAAAACAAAACATTAAGAATATTAACAGGAGGAAAAAGAAAGGTTTAAATCTAAACATTAATTGGATAATAAAGCAAGTAGGTAGAGACATTGTGTCGCTTCCGCATTTCTTAGCTTCTAAACTTAAAAGCAGTTCAAAAGAAATTCCTGGTCCTCCTGGACGGATTTAAACCATTTGCGAGACTTATCAGATAACGAAATTCTATACCTTGTTGGGAATAATAATGCAGGATGATAATTGCTTTGATAGAGAGGAGCCATAATTGACTTGTCGGTCAGCCTTTCTTTCATAACTTCTGGGGTGTAATCTTCAACTATTCGAAATTTCTATTGTTTAAATAGAATCATTGCACGTCCACGAGCGGTACGAATCAATAGTTCCTTGACGTTGACATAATGGAATCTTAGTATGACTAACCGAGGTTTTTGATCCGCAGGAGGTTTAGATCTTAATGCTCTGTGAGCCTTATCCAGAATGGGCTGAACAAGGAACATTTCGGAACCAAAAACATCGACCAAAGGCTTAGAAAATAATTCCGTAGGGTTACCAGTCTCGGTGTTCTCTGGATATTGATGATTCCTAAATGTTTTCATCCTGCTGCGTCCTTCCAGGTCGATGATCCTCTGTTGTTGCTTTTCCAGGTTTTGCTTGGTCGTAGTTCAGGTTTTTCAAGTGAATGGAGTTCGGCATCTCTCTCTTTACCAGCTTGAAGAGTTCAGCAATTGGTTGCGTTTGTACGGCATTATCCTGGATAAGAGTATTTTGTCTGTCTTCAAATACCTTGAAAATGGACTTCAATTCGGCAAAGCTCCGGTCAAACTTTCTATCCAGATTAGAAATAGCTTTCAGGGTAGATTGGTCTCCAGTACCTTTACCATTAGCTGACGCTTTAGATCTGGTGGTCGTGTTAACAGTTAAAGAGCAAGATTAAACGTGTGCCAGTATTGTAAAAGACATTAATGGGTGATAAATAGTATATGTTGTGACATAGTCCATCGAGCGCCACCAACAGACTCCGGGCATGCATTTTATTGTCTGCTCGCACTCCACTTTACTTCAATGGACAACACATTTTTCAGCATTCTGTTGATGTTTTCCCTTGGACTAACTCCATTCATATATGTGATGAAATGATCTGTATGGATAGCATGCAAATCAATCTCTGTCACTGCATCTCGGTGCATGTGAAAACAATAAAGCAGTTCACCATACACGTGCACGCGTGTATTTCAGGCTCTCAGAGACTGAGATGTGGGAGATTGTATTTGAGCTCTGGGAAAAGGCAGAAATATTAAAGAAAGGGTGTCTCTAAGGTTCTATCCCGAAGGAGGACTCGATATAAAAAAACTCCCTGACTAAATACCAGGGAGAGGAAAACAGGAATGAACTGCATGGTTTGAATGAGAGAAATGTAGGGATTTGTTGTAATGATATATGATCAGGGCACTTGGAGAACAATCATACATTCGGAAGAACCAATCGGGGTCATGGAGGAGAAATACTACCTCACAAGTATATCAGTTACTGGGAGCTTTCTGTGGTTTAAATGGGGCCATTGGTCATGGGAGATCACTGTAGGTGGCGTGTTTGCATTTTCGGGGTAACGTCGGTCAGGGAATAGGCGAGATATTCGGCAAAACAATTCGAATGCGTGTTATTGGGAATAAAGTACAGTTCTGAAGTAACCGGACAGAAAACGGCAGAAATGTGTTTCCACTATTCTTCCAGTTTGGAAACTATGATCCCGGCGGCCGCAGGCATCCACGCTCGGGTCTCAGCTGCTCAAAACCCACACCAAGTGTTTGACAAGTGCACTGTATCCAAATTTGTTGGTGAGGCAATCTGGTAGCAATGAGGGTTGTGAGGGGAAGAGAGAGATCGTTGAAGTCGGGATTTACAGGCTCGGAGATTGCACAAGGATGGTGCAGATGCAACATACAGGGCTTTGATCAATATTGTTCGCACTGGCCCGATCTTCCTATTGATGCAAGAATATCCTTGCGATTGAGAGTGTAATAAACGTTCGTCAGCTTCATGAACGGGAGTTGTGTTTTTATTTTCCTTTGAAGAAAGCAGAGCGACCATGTACCTTCCTGAGATTAGCAGAAAGTTATGAATTTATTGATGCTTGCAAAATTCAGTCAAGGATTGCCTGTGATCACGCGTCGGCCGTTCTGGACTGAGGTGACATTGAAAAGAGAGGAGTTCGGGAAAGGATTGTATTTAATTCTATTTCTGATGTTTCATTCGTCACATGCACAGAGATGGTCTGAGAATTCAACCGAGTCACAGAACGCGTTCGAGCTGCAAACAGGAGAAATGCCGGAACAGATGGGAGACGCACGAGTGAGGCTGCATTGTTAAATGTTGTGAACGAGTTGTAAGATCATAAATCGCACAAAGCATTCTGTTCACTTTGGTCCCAATGTCGTCCCGAGTCCGATCCAGGTGGGGTAGGTGACCTGCAGCTTCTCTGCATCTTTCAGTCAATGTCGTCGTTTCGTTCAATACTGGAGGGATTTCCCTTTGGGACTGTTGACTCGCGAGTCACCAGTTCAGTGTACACAGTTCAGTGCTATGGGTCCAGACGATGTCAACCCATTGCAACAGACAAAATGCCGGAAGCACTCTGCGGATCAGGCAGCATCTATGGAGGTCAATGGACAGTCGACGTTACGGACCGAGAATCTTCATGAGGACTGGAAAGAAAGGGGAGATAACCAGTATATAAAGGTGGATTGTAACGATGTAACGAGAGCTGTCGGGTTCCAGCTGAGAGGGGGATAATTGTCAGATGAGGGGGTGGGATGCTGGGAATGAGGTCAAACGCTGGGAAGTGATAGGTGGAGGTGAGAACATGCTGAAGAAGTTGGAATCTGATTGGAGTGGCCAGTGGACGCTGGCAAAAACGAAATGAAACTTAGAAGGGAACCGAATGGAGGAATGTATGGCTGATGGACAGATAGTTCGGGTAGGGGAACCACAAGGGGTGATGGGGCCTGTGGGATAATGTGCAAAAAGGGAACAGTAGGGAGTGGTTATGGGAAGTTAGCGATATCGAAGTTCATACCGTCAGGTTAAAAACCAACAAAGCGGAATATGAGGTGTTGTTCCTCTAATCTGCGTCCAGTCTCAACTCAGCAGTAGAGGAGGCCGTGGACTGACATGTTAATGTGGGAATGCGATGTGGAATTAAAGTGCCTTGCCACCGAGAGATCCTGTCTCCAAAAAGAGATCCCCCAATCTGAGTTGGGTCTCACCAATATGGAGGAGGCGGCATCGGGAGCACATGGTGCAATGAATTACACCAACTGATTCACATATGAAGGACTGACTCACCAAGGACTGTTTATAGTATTGAAGAGTGGTAAGGGAAGAGCTGTCGCGGGCAGGTGTAACACTGAGAGCGTTTGCAGTGGTAGGTGCGTGGAGGCGCAGTGGTGAGCAGGGACAAGAGGACAAGGGAGTCACGGAGGGAGCGATCCCTGCAGAATGCGGAGAGGGGAGAGCCAGATGTTACGGACTCAGTGAAAGTCCCTTTAAGATAGAGTGTGTGTATGTGTGTGTGGGGCGTGCTTACGTCAATAGAAGATAAAGGACGTAATGACGTTGTTGAAGAAGTCAGAAGAAGAAGAAGAAGGAGAGAGAGAGAGGGAAGGGAGAGAGACACCAGCCTGCTTGTTTTCTCTATCGATGGATGAGAAACAATAACTGTGTTTGCCACTGAAATCCATGTATGGAAGTTGGAAGTAATCCGGTGGAGTTCACGTTGTTGCTGACCTGTAGAAGGAAACAGGTATTTGTATGTGGACGACCACGATTCGGATGTTTTTCAGGGTGAGGAAGTCACTACCGAGTAAACACTGAAGTGTCGTTTGGGTTCCATCGTGGAACATTTGGATTTCGTATGTACTCTCTCTATGTTTTTCTACATCTACTTCTTATCTTCAGACAACGGTGGTTGTTGAAGAAGCCCTTGCTCATGTTTCACCTTATGGCTTGCGGAACTGAACTTTAAGAACCATTCAGGAACTGGGAGTTTTGGACTTTGTCACACACACACACACGAAGAGATTAGTTTTGGGGTTAACGTTCGAGGTTTAACATTTTTGAATTCTAACATACTAACATTTTTAATTTTATTTTACGTATTATCATAAGTAGTGATTAATAAAATAGCTTTTAACACTAAATCATGCTCAGTGTGTTTCTTTTGTTGCTGGTTCGTGACAAAATTGGGGGCTCGTCCGGGATAGTTCCCAAGGTTAACGAGATTCGTCCAGGATCCAATCCAAAGATTAACGAGTGTCGTCTGGGATTGTACCCCAGATTGACGAGATTTGTTCGGGATTCAATGCAAAGATTTTTGAGGGAGGTCTGATAAATTCTTTTTAATTGGCGTGTGTGTGTGGAAACCAGCAGCAATGGATATTAAGGCATTTTTGGAGTCACCAACCCAAAAGGGATTGGAGTTGGCGAAAAAGGATGATTTGATAAAGATTGCTACAAGGCTAAAGCTTACAGAAGTAAAGCAGTCTATGAGAAAGGCAGATATTCAGAGACTGATAGCTGGCCATTATGTGGAAAAGAAGGTGTTTGAGAAGGAAGTGTTAAAACAGTTTCCTGGCAGTGAAATAGCAATTTCTGAGGCACAGGTGCAGCTGGCAAAGATAGAGGCTGAACGAGAGCAAAATAAATTAGAAGCTGAACGAGAACAAAAGAGATTAGAGGCCGAACAAAAGAAATTAGAGACTGAACAAAAGCTAACTCAGATGAAGATAGAGGCTGATCTAGCAATGAAGCAGATGGAAGTGAAGAGGATGGAGCTGGATAGTGAGGAAAAGGAGAAACAGAGGCAGCATGAGTTACAAATGAAGCGTAGGAGTTTGGAATCTGATTCTGATGATGGTTTTTCAGCCAGCAGGGAGGTTAGATTAGTCCCTCCGTTTGAAGAAGATCAGGTTGATCAGTATTTCCAACATTTTGAAAAGGTTGCTGTGAGTTCAAACTGGCCAAGGAAAGGATGGGCTCTTATGGTGCAGAGTGTGATTAAAGGTAAAGCTCAAAAAGCTTATTCTGCTTTGTCTGTTGAGGATGCAGATGATTATACCAAGGTAAAACAAGATATTTTGAAGGCCTATGAATTGGTCCCTGAGGCTTATAGACAAAAAATCCGAGATTTGAGGAAATCTGAAGATCAGACTTATATGGAATTTGCCAATGGAAAGAGAATATGTTTTGAACGATGGTGCCTGGCTAAAAATGTAGATGGGGATTATGATAAATTGACAGAATTGATACTAGTGGAAGACTTTAAAAGATGTGTTCCAGCTGAATTAACAACATATTTAAATGAAAAGGCAGTGGAAACTTTACAAGAAACTGCTAGGTTGGCAGATGATTATGCTTTAACCCATAAATCCAAATGGGGACAACCTAAAACCTTTCAAAAGAGTTACAAGGACAATCCAGGTAAACCAGAGATTAAATTGGGAGGTAATCAAAAAGGGAAGGATGAAAAGAAGCCAGGGCTGGGGAAACCTGTTGAGCGTACTTGTTATTACTGTAGGAAACCTGGCCATGTGATATCTAATTGTGCCCTTTTGAAGAAAAAGAAGGAAGCTGTGCCCAATGCTTGCTTTCAGGCAATTAAAAATCAAAAAGGTTTAGGAGATGCTGTTAAAGATCAGTCCTTGCAAGAGGGAAAAGCAGAAAAGTTGGAGGAGGTGAGAAAAGAATTCCGTTCGTATGTATCAGAGGTTTTTCTTTCACTGAATGATGAGTCACCCCAGGTGCCAGTGAAAATTCTTAGAGATACTGGGGCTAGTCAATCTCTCTTGCTGGACAGTGTTTTAAATTTTGGTGAAGAAAGTGACACTGGTGAAGTAAATCTAGTACGAGGCGTTACAGGTGAGACCATGTCTGTCCCTTTTCACAGGGTGATTTTAAAGTCAACGTAGAAGGACCAGTCGAGATAGGGATAAGACCTAGTTTGCCAGTGCAAGGAGTTTCTTTGTTATTGGGAAATGACCTTGCAGATGGAGAAAGTGATCCTGTGGTACGGTTAACAACCAAACCAAGGATTGATGAGTCTGAGAATGATCCAGATGTTTACCCATCATGTGCGGTGACTCGAGCTAGAGCTAAAGAATTAGCCAAGACAGAGAGTCCGATGCAGTCTGATGTGGTTCCTTGTGACAGTCCTAAACAGGAAGAAAATTATGATGCCTTATCTGAGACTTTTCTGTCTTCATTGGAGGATCAACATCCTTATAGTGAGCCTGAATTTAAAGATTTGTCTTTGTCAAGGAAGGATTTTATGGTGGAACAGACAAAGGACCCTGAGTTGACAGAATTGAAAGAAAAAGCACTCTCCTGTGAGGAGATTGAAAAAGTGCCAACTGGATATTATGTCAAAAATGGAGTGTTAGTGAGGAAATGGAGACCTCCTCATGTTCCTGTTACTGAGGAATGGGAAGTTATTCATCAGGTTGTTGTTCCAAAAGTTTATAGGGATGAGATTTTAAACCTGGCCCATAGTATGCCTTTGGGTGGTCACTTTGGTGTGAATAAAACTGTAGGGAAGATCTTGAAACAATTCTATTGGCCTGGTTTGAGAAAAGATCTGGTGATGTTCTGTCGAACCTGCCACACATGTCAGATGGTGGGTAAACCAAATCAAAAACCCCCTGTGGCTCATTTGAAGCCAATTCCAGCTTTTGGTGAGCCCTTTTCGAAGGTGATTGTGGACTGTGTTGGCCCATTACCAAAGTCTAAGACTGGAAATCAGTATTTGTTAACCATCATGTGTGCCTTTTCTAGATTTCCAGAGGCAATACCCCTTAGAAATATTAAGGCCAAGACGGTGTCAAAGGCTCTTGTAAAATTTTTTACCTTGTTTGGTTTGCCAAAAGAAATCCAATCTGATCAAGGTAGTAATTTTATGTCAAATATTTTTCAACAAATAGTCTATGAGCTGGGAGCAAAGCAGATTGTATCATCTGCATATCACCCAGAATCTCAAGGAGCTCTGGAGAGATTTCATTCTACTCTCAAAAATATGCTGAAGACTTATTGCTTTGAAAACACCAAGGATTGGGACGAAGGTATCCATTTACTTTTGTTTGCCGTTAGAGAATCGATCCAGGAGTCAATAGGATTTAGTCCGTTTGAGCTTGTATTTGGACATAGGGTGAGAGGACCTTTGGAGTTGTTAAGAGAGCAATGGGTTAATGAGGAAGTGCACTTGAGTCTGTTGGACTATGTCCAAAAATTTAAAACTCGGTTGGAGAGAGTCTGCCAGCTAGCGAGAGAGAATTTGAAAACAAGCCAGATAAGAATGAAGACATATTTTGATAGACGTGCTCGGCCTAGGACATTCGCAGTGAGGCAAAAGGTGTTGGTATTTTTCCCTAGCCAAAATAATCCCTTGCAATCTCGTTTTTCTGGACCCTATGTTATTGAATCTCGAGTGACTGATCTAACATATATAATCAAAACACCAGATAGACGCAAGAAAACACAACTCTGTCATGTAAACATGCTAAAACCTTATTATGAGAGGGATTCAGTTGTGGCCTTGGTGGATGATGTAAAGGTTGTTTCTAGAATGCCTGATGTTGATGTTGAGGAAGGCCAATTTAGACCAAATATTGTTCCATCGAAACTAAAACAACAAAATATCATGGAGAACCTTGAAACGAAGTTGGACCATTTACAAGTTTCACAAAAACAACAGATGAGAGAATTAATTTTAAATTTTAAAAATTTGTTCCCAGATGTTCCAAACAAAACATCGATAATTACCCATGATGTTGATGTTCGGGATGCAAAACCAATCAAACAACACCCATATCGAATGAATGTGGAAAAAAGTAAACTTGTTGATCAGGAAATAAAATACATGTTGGAAAATGATATTATTAGACATTCTACTTCAAATTGGAGTTCGCCCTGTGTTATTGTACCCAAACCTGATGGAACTGTTAGATTTTGCACAGATTACAGGAAAGTGAATGCTGTAACAAAGTCAGATGGTTATCCTATTCCTAGGGTGGATGATTGCATAGACAGAGTGGGAAAGGCAAAATTTCTTACAAAGATTGACCTATTAAAAGGGTACTGGTGTGTTCCATTAACAGATAGAGGAAGGGGGATTTCAGCCTTCGTAACCCCTTATGGATTGTATGAATACAATGTTTTGCCATTTGGAATGAAAAATGCTCCGGCAACATTTCAAAGAATGATTAATTCAGTGATTCATGGGTTAAAACATACAGATGCCTACATTGACGACTTAGTGACTGGGAATGATACATGGGAGGATCACATCTCTGCGTTAGAAAGGTTGTTTGAAAGACTTTCCAAGGCTAACCTTACAGTTAACTTGGCTAAAAGTGAATTTGGCCATGCCACTATGACGTATCTTGGTTATGTTGTAGGTCAAGGCAAGCAAGCTCCTGTTCAGGCAAAAGTTCAAGCAATATCTGAGTTCCCTATTCCCACAGGTACGAGGACTGTTAGAAGATTTTTGGGAATGGTTGGAGATTATCGAAAGTTTTGTAAAAATTTTGCTGATATTGCTCTTCCCCTAACTAATCTTCTGAAGAAGGGAGTAAAGTTTGTTTGGACAGATTCTTGTCAAGAAGCATTTGAGAAGCTGAAAGCCATTTTATGCTACCATCCTGTGCTCAAAACACCTGACTTTGAAAAGCCATTTTCATTAGCAGTAGATGCCAGTGATGAAGCTGCAGGAGCTGTGTTGTTGCAGAAGGGTGACCTTGATGATATTGACCATCCTGTAGCTTACTTTTCAAAGAAATTTAATGAGCATCAAAAGAATTATTCCACCATAGAGAAAGAGTTACTGTCGCTTGTTTTAGCCTTGCAACATTTCAGTGTATATGTTTGCACCGCTCAGAAACCATTGACTGTATATACAGATCATAACCCACTGGTGTTTCTGAGCCGAGTCAAAAACAAGAACAGAAGGCTGTTAAACTGGAGTTTAATTTTGCAAGAGTTTGATCTCATGATAACTCACATTAAAGGCAAAGATAATGTGATTGCTGATTGTCTTTCTCGATGTTAAATGGGAAACATGTATCTGTACTAATCTGATAGTCTGTAGTGGTGTAGCATGATAATTATTAACATTACTAACTGTATGCGCGGTTAAAAGTTTCTTGGGAAAATTTTTTTTTAGGTGGGAGGTGTTACCGACAGAGTGAAAGTCCCTTTAAGATAGAGAGTGTGTGTACGTGTGTGTGGGGCGTGCTTATGTCAATAGAAGATAAAGGACGTAATGACGTTGTTGAAGAAGTCAGAAGAAGAAGTAGAAGGAGAGAGAGAGAGAAGGGAGAGAGACACCAGCCTGCTTGTTTTCTCTATCGATGGATGAGAAACAATAACTGTGTTTGCCACTGAAATCCATGTATGGAAGTTGGAGGTAATCCGGTGGATTTCACTTTGTTGCTGACCTGTAGAAGGAAACAGGTATTTGTATGTGGACGACCACGATTCGGATGCTTTTCAGGGTGAGGAAGTCACTACCGAGTAAACACTGAAGTGTCGTTTGGGTTCCATCGTGGAACATTTGGATTTCCTATGTACTCTCTCTATGTTTTCTACATCTACATCTTATCTTCAGACAACGTTGATTGTTGAAGAAGCCCTTGCTCATGTTTCACCTTATGGCTTGCGGAACTGAACTTTAAGAACCATTCAGGAACTGGGAGTTTTGGATTTTGTCACACACACACACATGAAGAGTTTAGTTTTGGGTTTAACGTTCGAGGTTTAACATTTTTGAATTCTAACATACTAACATTTTTACTTTTATTTTACGTATTATCATAAGTAGTGATTAATAAAATAGTTTTTAACACTAAATCATGCTCAGTGTGTTTCTTTTGTTGCTGGTTCGTGACACAGAGAAATCGTACCTGAAGGTGGAATCGCATCGGCTTTGGGAAATGTCAACCCATTTCCTGCCACCAACGAGGAAATGACATTGATTTGATGACCGGAAATCTAGGGCTGTTCCCATCTCACCTACTTCAGAGACTGATGTGTGGGACTGACGTGTCGATGAGACGGATTGGATTTCTGATGCTGAAGTTCATTCCGATTTTCTTTAAATATAAGCATTCCAGTAATTCAAGAAAACGGGTATTTCATATTGATCTTCAGCTGCTCTCTGAACTTCGTCTGTGTCATGGCATAAATAACTGTGTTTGTGCAGCAGCTCAGCTGCTGCATCATGAACCCAAGTTCTTGTATAACAAGATGTGGACTGTAACTCTGATTCCCCAACCAGAACATTCGATTCAAAATTACATTAAGTGTGAACAGAGCCCATAACAGTATGAAATTCCCCCAGATAACAAAGAGCAAAATGATGGATTTCCTGCGGCTCTCCATCTCCGGGTCTTTGGGATTTCCCAAACCACCGCCACTCCGGAGACGCGCGCGGGCTCTGCTGATGGCTAAAATGTTTCTGACGGTTGAAGCGTTCAGCAGCAGGATGAGCACAAATGGGACACAGGGAGTGAGGTTGTAATTAAAGATCTCGATTGCTCCCCACACCTCTGAAAAGCTAATTTTCCTTTCCACAACACAAAACGTGGGGTTGTTGCCAAGGAGATGCAGCTTCATATGTAGGAAGTACCAGGTTGTGTCCTTTAAACAGAGTAACGCCGTCGCCGTTCCGAGAACCATGCCCGCCGTTTTTCCGGTGCAATATGTAGTTTTCAGCTTTTGACAGCAGATAGCCACAAATCGATCAAATGTGAAAGTGACGGTGAACCATACAGAACAGTCTGTTGCTGCATAAAGCAGCACAGAATGGATGTTACACAAGGGGAGAAACAGCACAAAACTGAAATGTTCCGGGAAGACAATGGGAATGTGCCTCAACGTGAGATCGAAGATAACGACCAGAAGATCACCCGCTGCCACGGCGATCATGTAGTTAGTGACACATTTGGAGAGACCGCACTTTCCCTGATTCAGGATTACGATCACCGAGAGGTTGACTTCGAAAACGGAAAGAAACAGAAAACATGCATCAGGCTGGAGCAAATAACTTGAACATGCGGGGGCACTTCTGTGGCGGATTTCCAACAACAATGACACAAAATGGAAGGATAAATGCAACAATCACCGGCCATGCATTCCGCGCATCATGAGCATACCGTGGACGGAACAACCGTCTGATTAATAACAAATGATACTATTTTTTCTTGTTTATCAAAGGAATTTTTCTGCTCCGTTGGCGAAACTTCTTGCGTTGGGGGCAATTTGTGAATGCACAAGTCGGTTCTGAGATATATGAATGGCAGGAACTGAAAATGTTAAGATTACAGTGATAACGGATCGGATACGTTGGAGTGGAGATTGAGCAGGAGTGTAAAACAGGCCGTCAACATTAAAAGAAAATAATATATTGCATGTGCGGCGAAAGTAAGACGCCAAAGCACGTTCTGTTCTCAGGGTAAACGGACAGAAGGAGATGAATTTCAGCCTGATATCGTGTAAAACAAGCAACCCTGAAATACATTACAGAATCAACTCCTCAACGCAATCACTACTTCGTTAGTTTCGGAGGATCGAAGAGAGAAAAGAAAAAGAAAAGTAGAAATTAGAAATTATCTCCCAGGCTGATGGAGAATCACAACATATTGTGCAGACCAGAAGCACATTGTGGGAGGGAAACGTTCCCTTTTCTCAATTGTTTGTCCAAGTAAATAAAAGTGCTTTCCTGAACTCTCTGAGGCACTTGTGCGAGAGAGCCGTTTGTGGTCGGTTTCCTGCTGTTATCCGAGAAAGCGAATAGTACTCAAGCTCAGTGTTTTTATAATGCGAGTTATATTGAAAAATTAAAAGTAAATAGAACAACGGGAAAACAAATAAATGTTTGCAGGCAATCATGAAAGATTTGCATGCAGTGAAATTCGCCAGTTACATGACAGGCCATATCCTGTGGAGAAATAAAGTCTCCAATATATCTGTGGAGCAAGAAATAAACCGTCTGGATAATCGCACGGGAACAGAATGCAAAACACAGAGGGACAGTGGCACAGTTATTCTGAAATAGAGAATGTTCAGAAGAAAAACAGAGGTTGGCAACATGAACAGAATGAACAGCGGCATATTCAGGTTTACCACGGCAGTCAAAGCTTAAGCTGTTGTCGCAATAAAAACATCGAGGAAAGTTCATATTCACCTGGTGGTTAATCATTGACTGTTGCGACATAAATAACAAGCACATTTAAATATCTGCAATAACTCCAGTAACTTGACATTAGTACTTACCAGGAATACCAGCAGCAGCGGGCAGAGGGTAGAATGCTTGTTGTATGTCCTCAAGTACTTCTTTCGTCCGCATCATTTCAGGAATTGCTTCAATAATGTCAGTCGACAGCATGTCCTCACTTCTCTGCAAGGCGGCAGCACCAATGTTGGAGATATGAACCTTACCGTGTGAGGAGCCACCGAGCCGGCAGCTCATTAAATGGAACAGGGAGGAATCCCAGGTGACATCATCAGCCTTCACTGCAATGAGCTTCAACTGCAGTCAATGAACAAACGTGACAAAGGTCTGAAACAGGGGCATCCACCTGCAGATAGTACAAACAATTTTAAATTAAATGAGTGAAATATGAAATCAAAAGAAAGGAGAGGGAGAACAGTTTTCTTTCTTGTCTTGAAAAAAGGTAAAACACAGAAAGCGATTCAACACATAACTGAAGAAGTAAAAAACAGTGAACAGATAGATATCCAGATCTGTTGTTGATGTCTGGAGTAAAAAGGTTTGAAGTTGATTTTCATTTAAATAATGTGATGGAGGTTGAGACGATGCAGAAAAGATTCAGAAGGAACTTGTTGGGGAACAGAAAATCATGAGGCGCGTAGTTAAGGTGGATGCTCACAATCGTTTTGCCAGGGAAGGGAGTATATAACTGGAGGACATAGGCTTAATTTGGCAGAGGGAAGATTAAAAGGGAATCTGCACGACATGTTATTCATACAGTCCGTGGTGGGCGGCTGAAAGACAGGTAGAGGCGGGTACAATTGCAACGTTTGAATTGTTTGAATTTACAGAAGGCATTTGAACAGGTAAGTGGATGGGAAGATGCAGAGGGATAAGGGGCAAACACAGGCAAGTTGGACGAGCTCAGGAGGGCACTTCTGTCGGTATCGACTTGTTAGGTCAAAGGACCTATTTCTGTGTTGTTTAACACCATGAATCTGTGACTCTTTGTTCTACAACGTTTGTACTTCTCAAAAAAGGATCACGTTGATGAAGCCAATGGAAAAGCTGATTATCGCTTTAAGCACGAGTCCGGGAATTTCGTTCCCTGAATCTTCCATTGACTTCATACCGACCAAGGACAAAAAGGACAATTGTCGATTGAACTTGCAACATGCATTGAGTCGACAGGGTCTGCCGTGAGACTTCACAGAACAGATTGCAGACTCTATCTGTGTATGGAGTGCACAATTACTGGCAGACTCTGCTTTTACTGATGACAGAGGAGATGCTGCAGGTTGGCTCCTCACATGCAGGAATTCTGCGGGGTGAGTGACAGTCCGGGTCTGTACATTCCGGGACACCACAACGGTTGATAGATTACTGCTCACAGATTCACAGCGGTAATGGACAAGCAACAGGTCACCAATACTCTGTCCTTGCACATCGGACTGAACTCTGGCGTCTCCATGTCCATCAGTCCGTCGCCGTCTGCCATCCTCTCTTCAAATGTAGCCTTGCTTCCGGAATCGGAGTAACCGGGCCTGGCGACACCGAACGTGTCCACCAGGCCTCGACCCCGAGAGAGTTCCTGAAGTAAGGAAAACGTGTTTTTAAGGTCCTAACCCGATAGTTATGCAGGTTCAATGTGGTGTCTCCTCCGCTGCGATCTGACTTGTTGAATGTGCAGCATCCTCCGCCTTCCCAGCGGCAGCTGCTCCAGACAGTTTGAGGAGCTCCACCCCGATGTTTATGAGATAGTTTGCAGAAATAAATCACAGACAAGACACATGAAATAAAATGTTACGTGAAACGAAAAGGCGACATTTCCTTATGTTGCCCACGATGGCGGAGTGACAGAGGCAAAGGCGACGCAGGACACTGCTCGAAGCCGACGAGCTTAAAATACGTGTGGCTTGAATCAGATGAGACAGTTGTGGTGGAGGGAGTGAGCGACAGAATAGAAGCAAAACCACATTGGTAAAACGACCGTGACAGTACTCGAACATACAATATTCTGATGACCTCGCATCAAACACGATCGCACTTTGTTGGAAAAGCCAAGAGAAAGAGCCAAGAAACTTGTTGGGGCCGATGTCCTGCGAGAGAGTGAGAAGGAGGGACACATTGCTCAAGCACAGAGAATGAACCGCTGTCAAGTGTTTCCACATGTGGAATGGTTCCGCGATGGAGCTGAATGTACTTACACACTGAACAGAGTTTTCATCCTGGTTGGTAAGTCAGGAATTT